>NC_136065.1:1985860156-1985960156 GCF_964261635.1 Lissotriton helveticus
TCCCTTGCTAAACCAAGGGGACTTCTTAGCAACCTTAGATCTCAAGGATGCTTATTTCCACATTCCACTACACCCGTCCCACAGGAAATACCTCAGGTTCACTATTCAAGGCAAGCATTACCAGTTCAAGGTCCTACCCTTCGGAGTCACCACAGCCCCAAGGGTGTTTACCAAGTGTCTGGCGACAGTAGCAGCGCACCTCAGGAGGCAGAACATCCATGTCTACCCCTACCTAGACGACTGGCTCATGCAAGCCAAGTCGGAACAACAGTGCGCCGCGGACATGTCGACTACAATTCACCTTCTTCACGATCTGGGTTTCTCGCTGAACTACCCAAAGTCGCATCTATAACCAGCACATGTCCGGCAGTTCCTAGGTGCGACGATCAACACCCTGACGGCCATGGCTCAGCCAAACCAGGTCAGGATAGACAGCATGCAGTCTCTAATCCAAAAGTTCAGACCACAACACTCGCTTCCAGCGAGAGTGTTCATGCAGTTGATAGGCATGATGGCCTCCTGCATCTTCATAGTCCCTCACGCACGGTTACATATGCGCCCGCTCCAGGAGTGCTTAGCGAATCAGTGGACACAGGCTCAGGGGCAATTGACAGACCTAGTGTTGGTTACCAGTCGGGCATACGACTCTCTGCATTGGTGGACTCCACACAACCTTTGCAAGGGCCGACTGTTCCAAGAGCCTGTGCCGCAGATTATCCTGACAACGGACGCATCTCTCCAGGGATGGGGAGCTCATCTGCTCACTTACACAGTGCAGGGACTATGGACGACGCAGCAACAGAAGATGCACATCAACTATCTGGAACTGATGGCAATCTTCATGGCGATCAAGTCCTTCATTGTACATCTGTGCAACAAGGTAGTGTTAGTCCGGACGGACAACATGACTGCGATGTACTACATTCAAAAGCAGGGAGGCACCCACTCGCCACAGCTGTCTCATCTGGCTCAGAGCATGTGGAAGTGGGCCATTCAGAGGAACATTTTCCTCATGGCAGAACACCTCCCAGGAAAGGACAATCAGATGGCGGATCTGCTCAGCAGGTACAGCCATCAAATGCACGAGTGGGAGATACACCCATCTGTCCTCCACCCGTACTTCCAGCAGTGGGGTCATCCGGAGATAGACCTGTTTGCCACAAAAGAAAACGCAAAATGCCAACACTTTGCCGCCAGGTTCCCTCACCCACAGTCGCAGGGGAATGCGATATGGATGAACTGGTCAGTCAAATTTGCGTACGCTTTTCCGCCAGCCCCTCTAATACCGCTGGTCGCAAGAAAGCTAAGGCAGCACGCGATGACTCTCATCCTAGTTGCTCCAACGTGGGCGCGCCAGGCTTGGTACACCACGTTCCTCGAACTCTCAGTGGTGCCGCATCAAAGACTGCGCCTCAAGCCCAGTCTTTTGACGCAGAACCATGGAGAAATTCAGCATCCAGATCCGCAACAGCTCAACCTGGCGATCTGGCTCCTGAAGTCCTAGAGTTCGGATACCTTAACCTACCTCCGGAATGCATGACCATCATCAAGGAGGCAAGGAAGCCAACTACCAGAGCATGCTATGCTGCAAAATGGAAGCGTTTTGTCATTTACTGTACAGCCAATGACATCAACCCGCTAGATGCGTCTATCCCCAACATCATTTGCTATCTGTTGCATCTTTACAAGTGCAATCTAGCGTACACTTCCATTCGGATACATCTATCCGCCATAGCGGCTTATCTTCAAAACAGGCAGCATCTCTCTGTCTTCAGAGTGCCCGCCATTAAAGCCTTCCTTGAAGGTCTGAAACGAGTCATTCCCCCAAGAACACCGCCAGCTCCGGTGTGGAACCTCAATGTCGTTCTCACCAGACTGATGGGACCACCATTTGAGCCACTGCACTCGTGTGAACTCCAGTTCCTTACGTGGAAAGTAGCTTTCCTAGTAGCTATTACGTCTCTGAGGCGTGTCAGTGAGCTGCAAGCGCTCACGATCCAAGAGCCATTCATTCAAATTCATCCAAATAGGGTAGTGCTACGCACTAACCCCAAATTCCTTCCGAAGGTGGTGTCACAGTTTCATCTCAACCAAACTATTGACTTACCAGCATTCTTTCAAAACCCGCAAACGGTGGCAGAAAGAATGCTCCATACCTTAGATGTACGGAGGGCGTTGATGTACTACATAGACAGAACACAACCCTTTAGAAAGACAAAACAACTTTTTGTTGCCTTCGCACCACAACACAAAGGCAAGCCTATTTCCAAAGCAGGGATAGCCAGATGGATTGTTAAGTGCATCCAGATATGTTATCAAAAGGCCAAGCGCACTTTAACAATACCCCCAAGGGCGCACTCAACACGCAAAATGGGGGCATCCATGGCTTTCCTAGGGAACATTCCTTTGGAGGATATTTGCAGAGCAGCCACGTGGGTTACACCACATACCTTTACAAAACACTACTGTGTTGATGTGCATTCCAAGCAGCAAGCTGCTGTAGGACAGGCTGTTCTCAAAACACTTTTTCAGGTTTCTGCAGCTGGCACGGGCAACCGCCGCTGATGGAGGGACTGCTATGTATTCTATGCTAAGATATGAATTTAGCAGCCCACATGCCTCGAACTGAATATGCTACTTACCAGTATGCATCTGTTCTTGGCATGTAGGGCTGCTAACATTCATATCGCCCGCCCTCCTCCCCGGTGCCTGTCGCAGCTGCAGATATACTATTGTATTTATTCATTAGCATGGACATCCTTTACACTTTTCACTCCATCTTCTGCCACAATGGCGAAAAACAATCTGGGGATGGAGCCGATGCCCATGCGCACTGTAGTCCAGGGGAGGAGCCACCTATCTCAGGATACTTCGAAGACTCTTCCAGGACAACAATGTGCGATCATCCGGACCCAACACTAGGCGGCGATCTAATGCTAAGATATGAATGTTAGCAGCCCTACATGCCAAGAACAGATGCATACTGCTAAGTAGCATATTCAATATATATATGTGTATATATATGTGTATATATATATGTGTATATATGTGTGTATATATGTGTATATATGTGTATATATATGTGTGTATATATGTATATATATATGTATATATATATGTATATATATGTGTATGTATATATGTGTATATGTATATATATATGTATATATATATGTTTATATATATGTATATATATATATGTTTATATATATGTATATATATGTGTGTATATATGTGTATATATATGTGTGTATGTATATATGTGTATATATGTGTGTATATATGTGTGTATATGTGTGTATATATGTGTGTATATATGTGTGTATATATGTGTGTATATATGTGTATATATATGTATGTATATATGTGTGTATATATGTGTGTATATATGTGTGTATATATGTGTGTATATATGTGTGTATATATGTGTGTATATATATGTGTATATGTATATGTGTATATATGTGTATATGTATGTGTATGTATGTATATGTGTATATGTATGTATATGTATGTATGTATGTATGTATATGTGTATATATATGTGTGTATGTGTATATATGTGTATGTGTATATATGTGTATATATATATATGTGTATATATATATATGTGTATATATATATATGTGTATATATATATATGTGTATATATATATGTGTATATACATATATGTGTATGTATATGTGTATGTATATATATATGTGTATATATATATGTGTATATATATGTATGTATGTATGGGGGGATCAAAATTGATAACACCCTTTCGCTGAAAACACAGATCACAGGTCTCTCCAACACCTGTTTTGGTCTGTTAAAAATGCTGCGAAAATTTCTTCCTCTGCTCCCTTTAGTCCACAGGAAGCTGACGGTACAGGCTTTGATTTGCTCCAGGATTGATTACTCAAATGTCCTCTACCTGGGTTTACCGGACTACCTCCTGCACCAACTTCAGGTAGTTCAAAACTCCGCAGCAAGGGCGATCTTTGGCCTTCCTCGACAAGCTCGGGCTTCAGAGCTGCTTTCTTCCCTTCATTGGCTCCCAGTTAAGAAGCGTATTACTTTCAAGGCTCTCACTTTAGCCCACAAGGCACTCCATTTGGTAGGGGCCTCGTACATTCAGAAACGGCTTCTTTTCTATAAACCCACCAGATCTCTCCGATCTGAATGTCTTGGCCTGGCAATGGTTCCTCCCATTAGAAGGGTCAGGATAGGTGGTCGTTCCTTTACATATCTTGCCCCAAAACTATGGAATTCCTTGCCTGTGGATCTGCGCCGTACTTCTAATCTGCTTGCCTTCAGAAAGGCCCTGAAAACCTGGCTTTACAAGCAGTAACTTGTTATGTTTGTGTTTTCTTCCATCTTCTTTCTCAGTTTGGGGTCAGAAAGCGCCGGGACACTCCCTGGAGTAGCCGTGCGCTATATAAGCAACCCCAATAACATAACATGTATATGTCCCATGAAAACGACTATCGACAGGGGTGTGTACTAACTTTCGCTAAATAGTATGATGCTCCCAGGAAGGCCCTTAGTCAAGGCACACAAGCAGCAACAAATACCAGCGTACCGACATCTGAATCTGATGCAACTGCCAATGAGTCGAGTGATGACCAATCAGACCCCCTTAATGACCGAAGAAGTGTGTCTGTCCCTTTTCATGCAGAGTTAAAACTGATAAGACAATCATGGCTCAGGGGAGGGAAGAACAAGCCCCCAGAGGCAGGAAAAGGAGAACCAGGAGATCCGGGGGCGGCGGCAAAAGGAAGAGGAAGGGGCAAAGCAGGAGCCCCGAGCTGGAACAGCCGCAGCAAGAATAAGTAGTGGATGCTGAGGATAGCAGGACTGCTGCCCTCACTGTGGTAAATCTCACCAACTAACAATTGACAGACACTGAACAGGAACTCTTGGAATTGGGTCTAGCATTCTGCCCAAGCAGCAACTTGGAGTACACCCAGACCAAGATCGATCTCTTCCGTTTCACTAGAAAATTGAAACTACATATGTACTTGAAATTGAGATCACATATAAAGGATACATCCAAGCAGGGGACAAGGTTGACAGCCACGGATATATTGAGTGGCCGGGATCGGCCAGGATTGGAGGCTATGGAACACTTGAGAATGGAGCAAGAAACTAGCCCACGCAATGTTATGGGCATGGATATGGCACAACGGGCCTTATTACAGGGCATAGAATGAGAGACAAGAAAGCCATTTCAAGCCGAAGTCCATCTTTGTCCCTCAGTCACCATGGGACGCCATTGATGCATTTACAGAGGCCATGACTATGGATTTGACTAACTATAGGAGGACAACTAATCCCTTTGACCACAATCTCACTGAACCTCAAAGAAAGGCCTTGCGTGATCTTATGGGGGATAACAATATCATAATAAAGCCCTCTGACAAGGGGGGCAACGTGATACTGTTGACCAGAGAGTACTACCGGCAAGAAGCGATGAGGCAGTTGTCAGATCCAAAGTTTTAGGCAATTACTACTAGCAAGGCCTATGAGGAGAGCATCAATGAATATGATGAATTGATTCGGAAGTGGTATGATGTGCATATGTTGGGGAAGGACGAACACCTCTTTCTACGGAGCACTAATCCTATGACCCCGACCTTTTACCATCTCTCTAAGCTCCACAAGAACAGTACATCTCCTCCAGGCCGTCCAATCGTTGCTTCTATCAATGGACTAACTGAAAACATGTCCAAGTTAGTGGATTCTGTCCTTTTTCCCCTTGTGATTAGTCTCGACTCATACATTCAGGACACCAAAGACTTCCTGAATAAAATTTCGGGTATGGGTTGGAAGACTGACTATTTATTGATGGTGATGGATATCACCAGCCTTTACACTAACATCGATCACCAGCATGGCTTAACTGCCGTTAAGCACTATCTAGACGAGCGCCAGTTGCGTTTTGCGCAGTACAATATTATGATCCTCGATTTTGTGAAGTTCTGCTTAAATCACAATATATTCCTGTTTGAAGAACAGCTTTACAGGCAAACCTCTGGTACGGCGATGGGCACCTGCTTTGCTCCCAGCTATGCGAACTTGTTCGTTGGCTGGTGGGAGGAGCATGTGCCCAAGAGCTGGAAGGTGGGGCAAGAGAGCGGCAAGGTGGTACATTGGTACCGCTACATAGATGATTTATTCGTGTGGCAGGGTACAACTCGCACTGCAGAAAAGTAAATCGAGAATTTAAACAATAACTGCTACAATCTACACCTTTCGGGGACGATTAGTCGGGTGGCAGTCGACTATTTGGACCTGAGGGTGTACATTTATCAAGGCCAAGTGCACACCTTGCTTTACAGAAAGGAGACGGCAGGAAACTCTATCCTGTTTGCCAAAAGCAGTCATCCACCCAAACTCATCAGGAGTATCCCCTATGGGACTTAGAGGTTACGATGACACACTACTGCAGAACACACTTAGGCGAGTGAGGAGAATCCCAAGGGCAGAACTGCTTAAAGAGAAAGAAAAACCTGCTAGTACTAACACTATTGAAGAGGGTAAGTTTAGGATGGTTACACCCTACTCCTCAGGAGCTAACCACCTCAGGGCCATGATGCGAAAAAACGGGCACATCCTGCGCACAGATAGTGTATTGAGGGAGAATCTGCCTCCACACCCTCTGGTGACCTTCAGTAAAGGTAGGTCATTAGGGGATATGCTGGTACAAAGACATTTAGAAAGACCCACTGTCAAGTCCAATACACTCAAGGAAATGAGTGGGTTCTACCCGTGCGGCCGCTGCAAAGCCTGTGCGGCCAGTAAGGGAGTTCTCCATGAAGACAACCAAGATAGAGGAAGATCTATGAAAATACAGAAATTTATTACATGCAGTACTGTGTATGCAGTGTATTGTTTGGTATGCCCGTGTGGCCTCCGCTACATCGGGAGCACCATCAATCAACTGAAAATGAGGGTGTTAGAACATCTCCGGGCTATCGACAAGGTAGATCCTTCCTATCCTGTAGCCCGGCACTTTGCGGAGCATCACAATAAAGATCGTAGCAAACTGCAATATTTTGGGTTGGACTCTATACCTAACAATGCTAGAGGTGGTGACAGGTTAAGACGACTCAGATGGCTGGAATCGAGATACATTATCGATTTAGCCACCAAACATCCTGGGGGTTTGAACAGTGGGGAGGAAATGACCGTCCACCTAGGTAAATGAATTACAGCAGGTGATACTGGGGTACGGCTGCTTATTGTATAGGATTAGTCTGCATAGCGAACTCATGGTGGGGTCCTATTGGATGTTTCATGATGATTTTTTGCAATTATCACACACATTTTGTTTTCATTATTAGTAAGTATATATTTGGATATTATTTCCAATTCTTTTTCCTCCATACTCATGGGTGGGACTGTTGTGTTGGTCCACTGATTAACCCTCCTGTAAGGTATGATATAAGATTGCTATCGTTCGTCTGCTCCCTGGAGTTTATGATTTATAGAATATATATGCAATTTGATGACCATTTCTCTGTATTTTTATGTACTAGCTTTTATACAATGTCTCGCTGACTCTTATATGGCTTCTAGTGGGGTAGATTGACTGTTAAGGGACCCATGCCGATCCACGGCTTGATTTTGTTAGTTTGTAAATATATCTATGCCCATACTTTTCTTGTATTTGTACCGATTCACGATACTATTGCCTTGCACGGTGTGCATATACATATGTGTACTTGACTGTACTTGACTTTATCTTCTACAAGATGGCGTCGATAATCGACATTTGGGGAAGTCCCTTGTCTATGTTTACTCCCACTATGGAGCTTTAAGTTGGGTCATGTGTCAAGTGTCATTGACACTGACGAAGGCTTACGCCGAAACGCGTTTGTTTGCTTTTCATTAAAATTAAAAAGACCGCTTTGGAATTCGCCACCCCCGGAGTGCTGTTGTCCTTTTTGAAGTAAGAGCATTTTGAGCGTTATGTATATGTGTATATATATATATATATATATATATATATATCAAAGCTCCAAGGTTCCCATACACACACATACATATATACACACACATATATATATATGTGTATGTATATGTGTGTATATATATATGTATGTGTGTATATATATGTATGTGTGTGTATATATGTATGTGTGTATATATATGTATGTGTGTGTATATATGTATGTGTGTGTATATATGTATGTGTGTGTATATATATGTGTGTGTGTGTGTATATATATGTGTGTGTATGTATATATGTATATATGTGTGTGTATGTATATATGTATATATGTGTGTATGTATATATGTGTATATATATGTGTGTATGTATATATATATATATATGTGTGTGTGTATGTGTATATATATGTGTGTGTATGTATATGTGTATGTATGTGTTTTGCAAGAGTTTCTCTGCTTAAATGTGTCCATGGATCCTGTATAAAGACTTGAATAATCAGTGGTTGCCAGGTAGGGAGGGAACTAAGATTACAAGTTGTGTTCTCTTTAGCATTTTTGATTAGTAACAAAAAGTATAGAGTCCCCAGTATGGTGAGTGTCCATTTTGGTGCAATGAAACTGTAAAATTTCATTCACAGTGTTCGTGCTCCTGCACAGATTCACATTGCTTTTGTGGGTTACGAACGTTCACTCCTAGAGACTGGTATCCCCCGCTTATGATGAGTTGAGCGGGTGTGTGCTGCATTGTCGAAGTGATACTGTTGAGGGATTTAATTGAGGAGTCCTTTCTCTGGCAAGGCTAATCACAGGTCTCCTGCTCTTCCAGACCAAAAGGGCGTCAGCGAAAGCTTTGGAAAGATGAGGGGCGCTGGGAGCATGATAAGTTCCGTGAAGATGAGCAGGCTCCAAAGTCTAGGGATGAACTGATCACCATGTACGGATACGACATCCGCTGCACCAGGAATCCTGAAGACATACGGCCACGGAGGATGCGCAAACCTAGGTAACATGCTTCTCCTTATTATTTTGTTGTGCGGTTGAGGTCAGTCTAGTATGAACCTGTCAAGGTAGTTGGTGGGTTTGGATCAGCTATCCTGAGCCAAACCCACCTGTGTGGCTAGGCAATAGCCACCGCAGTAACGAGGCAGGGTTTCATGAAGGTAAAAATGCCAATTTACAAGACTGCAGTAATTTTGGTCAGAGCCCCAAGGATAAAGCGAGTACCGATGATCACACCCACAGGGAACAAATATGACCTGCAAGAAATTGGTCCTTGTTCGCGGATTTGCAATGCCTGTTAGTCATCTTGCATCGTGTCTTCTGTTCCCATTATACGTGAAACACCACTCCACATGCTTCCAATTACATGGTAGATTGAAAACAAGGATCCAAATTATAAGGACATGTAGAAAGGCTTAAATGCATACCTAAATCATGGTGTACTTCTACTAGCATGGAGGATTGTCAAATCTGAGGGAAAACAGAAAGCTAGCCAAATTATATGTGCATTGTATTACAGCCCTGTTTTTACAAGACATTTAGGCCTCGAAAAATCAAAAATTTACCAGACCTGCAGGTTGAGAGACTTAAATCTATTTTATTTCCCCGAGTCACCTTTTTCTTCAATTCTCACATAAGAGAGCAACTTCAAATGTCAGTTCAGCATGGCTACTGTGCAAAAAAAATGTGATTTAATAAACTATACTTGTGCTTCATGTATAATAAAAATGTAGCCCACATAATTGTACACATGACCTCTGACTCGCCTCATAGTTAAATAATAGCATTGTCATCAGGGAAGGGACAGGAATGTTTCTCAGTTCCTGTTTAAAAACTCACTGTTAATAAATATATGTGGGCTGATGAATTTAGATCTATGCATAGATCGCCGCCTAGTGTTTGGTCTGGATGATTGCACATTGTTGTCCTGGAAGAGTCTTCAAAGCATCACGAGATAGGTGGCTCCTCCCTTGGACTACAGTGCGCATGGGCATTGTAGGAAGGTAGATCCCGGACTATGGTTGCCCCCAACTTTTTGCCTGGTGTTTTGCTGGTTTTCTGACTTAGTTGACCTGGGATCCTGCTATTCAGGGCCCCAGGCCTACTGCTCTCTCTGTAAAATGGATTCCATGTACCTTAGGTACATATCTAAATTGGATACTGAGTCACCTTATCAGTCCCTGTACAGTGTACCTTAGGTACCCAGGGCATAGGTGTACCCAGGGCCTACCAGGGGCTGCAGCATGTATTATGCCACCCCTGGCTGGCCATCCAAATCTGACACAACTGGCTGCTTGACAGCTGGGGCAAGGTGGTGTAATCACCCTTTGCTTTAGATATAGTATACCTATATCTAACCCTAAAAATGGACACACAGATCTCCTATCAGTCACTCCTATGGCAGGCCTTAACAATCCTGAAGGCAGAGTGCTTGGAATCGTGTGAGATGGTGCTCTGGCATGAGCTGAGCCTGTCTGCGGCTTTCGGGATCCATCCCTTAGCCGTTTCCATGATATCGCATACCATATACTCTTAAGTGCATTATAATCCTCGCGGTTATATGCCAACTCTGGTATCGCTTTATCAAAACATGTCGAGTAAGGTGTCATACGAATTGGAATACTAACCCCTCGCCAATTCTGGCGACGGGGTTAGCATTCCACCCTTCTAGAGGGACACGACATGCATGTAACCTATAACCCGGTTAAAAGTCAGACAGAGCCTTAGCATCCACAAAATGGATGCTGCCACCGAGACACAAGTCTGCCCTCCTGCTGCTGGGAGTCCTCCCAGAGCAGGAGATAAGGACAAAGGGTTTCCTGCCAGGGGCGGTGCCAGCACCGTCCCAGACAGGATTTTGTGTATTGTAGGTAGGCAGGGCTTCAGAGGAAGGTGACTGCATGTGGCACCCCGGTGCTCACTGTGCATAGGCTGGCTTGAACCAGTTCCAGGGACACTCAAGACCCTGTGCTGGGGAAAAGCCCG
This sequence comes from Lissotriton helveticus, assembly GCF_964261635.1. NCBI lineage: Eukaryota > Metazoa > Chordata > Amphibia > Caudata > Salamandridae > Lissotriton > Lissotriton helveticus. The sequence goes on from NC_136065.1 coordinate 1,985,871,084, forward strand.
CCAAGGAAGTGGGTGTAACCACCCCCCTCCTGGTCCCACCCCTAGGGCAGGACTTAGTCGCGTGCCAGCCCCCTTTTCCAAGATAAAGGTAGAGACTGGCCCCCTTCCAAATCAGATCATCTTTGGAATCAAGATACCACTTTCCATGAAAGGACTTCACGATTTCTTCCTCAAGATTCTCCCTTGTGACTAAGGAGTAGTCACCCTGCATCCGCAGGCACCATCTAAGAACACTGCGGTCTGCTGCACGTCCTTCCTCCGGAATCCGACTGCCCAGCTCGACGAGACCCGGCTTCCCTGGCACCTCTGACCTCTACCCACCTCTACAGCACAGCTGAGAACCGTGGGTGCGACGAGACCTCGAGGGACCGGCCATCGCCAAGACTGCACGACTTCTGCACAGCAAGCCCACCGAGTAATTTTCTGGTGAGTGCTTTGGGGTCCGAGAAGCCCCCACCCTGAGCAGCTCCAACACCGAAGAGCAGCCCCCCAGCATCTCCACGATCGGCGTGGGGCCCTTCTGCTTTTTGCTGCTCACCGCGTTGTTTGGCTACTAGCCCGCTGGCTTGTAGCCTTCCGAACGACGCCCGACGACAATACTGCTGCTAGTCTGGTTGCTCCAGACTGGCCCTTGCTTCCCTCCATCGGAGAAGTACCCTGGACCCTCCTGGTCCGGCTAAGACGCCATTTTAGGTCCACCGCGTGGGCCTTGCATTTGCCAAGACTTGTTGCCCAATCCTGGGTCCAGCGACGTCGACAGCAAGAACCTTCGTGGGACAGCTCGCACCTCCATCCTGGTCGCCGACAACGCCTCCTGGTCCGAGAGACTGCAGAGCCCAGCAGCGCCCACTCACCTGACTGCGGTGACTTCGCCCGGTGCCATCCTGGTGCCCACTTAATCACTGGCTAGTGATTCAAGAACTTGGTCCCCTCTGCTTTCAGGTTTCCTTCTTCCTTGATCCAGGCTTGGATCCATCGAACTTTTCTTCACTGGTCGCCTGCCAGCAACTTCCTTCTTCCAGGCTCCTGGTCCGGCAACGAGATTCCCGACGTCTTTTCAGACCTATGCAGCTGCAGCCCCTGGGCTAGGTAACTTCGGCACTTCGGTGTCCCAGCATAGCCTCACTATCCAAGGGTCAGGATCCACTGTCGTTTTCTCCCTACCAGGTCGGGTTCGCCCGTGAACACTAACTTTGCCTTTACTAGCTTCCATAGACTTTGTCCTGCATCCCGCGTGAGAGTGCACACTCTGCACCCGAGTCCCCTAGGTCTCCTAGAAGTAATCTACCGATTCCCTAGTCAAGTCCTAGCGATTCCAAAGCCTATTAGTACTGTACTTACCTGCTAGTAATTTCGCATTCCACTTTTAGAGTATATGGTTTTTCGTGCCCCTCGGGCATTTGTGTATAACGTGCTAACTTAAGTATTTTCGTACGAGTTTTGTTGTGTGCCTAGCACCCTGTCCTCATAAAGAGTACAGGGCTGTTGTGATTCTAATAAATACACTGTTTATTTTCATAACACTTGTGTGGTGTCCTTTCACTGGGTGTTCAAGGGGTAATGTGATGGTAAAACAGCTGGCTTAACACGCCCTCTAGAGTCTTAGCCTTAGACTGCTCGTATCCATGCTACTAGGATAACTGGTCTATAAGGTTGACTTACAACCAATGATCAATAAGGGTTGTTTGGACTGATATATAGTGATCACTAGAATAGTGAACACTGCACATCAGGCCAACTTCTCACAGGCATCCTCTCCATCTTCAGATTGTTTTTTTCCGCCATTGGGTTCGGATGTACCTTCTCGACACAAGTTCGGAATATACTTTAAATACTTTTCGCGAGGCCAAAAGGCCTTCGGGGCGTCGGTATTGTCTCTCGTTCGGTGCCCAGTGCTTCATCCAGTTCTTCGAACAGGACGTCGAAGGCCGTGTGGCCTTCCGACAGCTAGGCCCCGACGAGCGTCGACGATGGAACGGAGCCCGTTCAAGAGATGCCCCGTCTGCAACTCCAAATACCCTCACATCGATGTGCACCCGGTGTGCAACAAGTGCCTATCCCCGGACCACGACGAGGCCAGCTGCATGGCCTGTTCCAAGTTCCGGTCCAAGAAAACACTTCGGCTTCGACGCGCCGCGAGGCAGTCGGCCCAGCAAACAGCGCCAGACCCAGAAGATATCTTCCAAGCAGACGTCATCGAGGGCGCCCATCGAGAGGATCCAGACCAGCAGTCGGACCCTGCGTCGGAGCACGACTCCCAATATAGTGTGGACGACGAACACGTCTACGTCCATGAAGAAGACCTCGTCGAGGTAGGAGACGAGGCAGACGCCATCGGAGCCGTCGATGACGACTCAAGCGATGAGCAAGGCCCGTCCGCAATCGCGGGGCCTGATACTGACACTATACTCTCTACGGCTCAGGTCGAGGCATCGCCGGAAGGCCTTAGCCAAGATCTTTACCTGCATTCCACATCCCCGCTTCCAGGCCCGGCTAAGAATACTTATACGGAGCCATCCGTCAATCCGCCGCTTTCGGCAGCGAAAACGAAACCGACAGGAACTGTATCGAAACCGAAACTGCTTACGTCAGTCCTCGGATCGACGGCTACGGATTCGTCGGCTCCAACACAATCTAAGAGTGTCCTTAACCCTTCGGGGTCACAAGGGGCGTCGACCCGAAACGCGGGACGCCGAAGCCTGTCTCTGTCGTCAAGCACGTCGCGCTGACGCTGTCGACGTCCACGCCCAAAGCTGGCGACACTGCCAAAGGACTCAAGGCTAGAAAGACTGTTGATCCAAAACTTTCAGCCTCGGCGCCGATATCCAGCAAGGCCTTTGAGTCGAAAGGTGCACCCGACCCGAAAGAGCACGTTGCGTCGAAGCAAAAAGGCGCACCTGTTGCGCACCGACAGCTCGAATCGACGCAAGGCCGCAAGCAGCCCAGTGATCCTAAAACGTTAGTCGGATCAGGCCGCAAGCAGCCCAGTGATCCTAAAACGTTAGTCGGATCGAAGACTGCGACACACTCAAAACAGGTCAGCTCGTCTCCACTGGTTTCGAAGCCTATTAAATATGGACTGCCCCCAACCGCTCGACCGAAGAACGTCGAGCCACAAGAGAGCCCCCACACTACAAATAAAGTGTCGGTAGTTTCGAGGCGTCAGTCCACTGAAGGGGATGTAATCTTCCAACCACCCTCCTATGACAATCAGTCGAAACTGTTCATCGACTCGGATACAGGTAGACTCACCATTTACAAATGAAAAATAGCTCCAGAACATCCTTTGGAGTCATACAAGATCCCTCTAAAAAGAAAGAGACTCTACGACCTCTCCTGTTCTTTCTGAGCCTGTGGAGTCCTATGAACAAGACTACTTTTATTCACCCACACGCACCTATGAGGATATAGGGGAGGGATACAAGGAAGAGGAGTTCAATTATCCTGCTGACACAGATCAGGATGACCAGCAAACCTGGATTGACCCTGTTGACCCTGGTGAGCCACAAACCATGCCCGACGTTCAGTCCTATACCATCAAACCCTCGCCAACTGAGGATACTGCTGCGTTTAACGCTCTGATTGAACGGGCAGCCACAAACCATGATGTGGACATGCATGCTGACCCAGTAGAGGAGGACTTTTTGTTTGATTCTTTCTTATCATCAGAAAGATCAGTAAAATGCTGAAGGGTGTCCTTAAACACGCTACTGACATCTTCAAGGAGACCACAAGGGCGCGGGTTGTAAACCCTAGAATTGAAAAGAAGTACCGACCTGCACCTGTGGACCCTACGTACATCAAAGGCCAGCTCCCGTTGGATTCCCTCGTAGTGGCTAATGCTCATAAAAGGGCAAACTCTCAAACCAGTGGTGATGCTCCCCCTCCGGACAAAGAATCCAAAATCTTTGAAGCATCTGGCAAGCGAGTAGCTTGGAGAAGTGTGGCTCACTGGTTAGAGGCGGCAGACCCGTAAGCAGAGGACGGCCCGGGACCAGGGTTCAATTCCCAACGCGGCAGGGTCGTGGACCAGGGTCAGCGGACTCGATAATTCTCGCCTCGGTGCCTACTCTAGTCAGAGACCACACTCGGCAACTCTGGGCATCAGCTTGCCTCATCTTCACAACGGCCCCCCCAGACCGCCGGGGATGCTTGGTCGCACCTTAGAGATACCCATCAGGGACCATCTCTCAGGGTGAGCCAGGACGGGTTCCCCAGCGGTCGAAGCGTGGAGATACTCCTCCGGGAGTTGATTCCTAGCGCTATATAAACCCGCAATAACAATAAATAAATAGCAGCTCAAGCAGCGAATATTTGGAGGATCTCCAACACACAAGCCCTATTAGCCAGATATGATAGGGCACACTACGACACGTTAGAGCAGCTACTGCAACACCTGCCTGAAGCTTATAAGGAGGGAGCAGAAATGCTGATACAGGAGGGAAAATTAATTTCCAATGCGTCCATCAAGTGTGCGCTAGATGCAGCAGACACGGCAGCTAGGGCCATAAACACAAGTGGCATGCCACTTAGCACACTTAGAAGGCATGCCTGGCTACGCATCTGTGGTTTTAAGCCAGAGATACAAACTACTTTACTCAACCAGCCGGTTAACCCAGATTTTCTCTTTAGCCCTGATGTAGACACAACCCTTGAGAAAATTAAAAAAGACACTGAGACAGCAAAATCCATGGGGGCTCTGCAGTCACAACAGTTCAGGGCAGTTCCTTTCGTCGCTCCGGTAACAGGGGAGCCTCCAGAGCTCAAGCATCACAGCAAGCCCAATACAACAAAGGGGGCTCGCAAAACACCTATAACAAGAACAATAGGGGTGGATATCGTGGGAACAGCACCAAAGGCAGAGGACGCGGAAATAATTATGCCAGATCCTCCACCACCAATAAACAGTGACGTCTTGTCACTGCCCCCCGACCATATAACACCCGTCGGGGGAAGACTCCAGCAGTTCCTGCCAGTCTGGGAAGGCATAACCACGGACAGGTGGGTGAGAGACCTTCTACATCACGGCTATTGTCTAGAACTTACCTCCACTCCACCCAACATACCCCCAAGGCACCGTCCTATGTCCGCAGAGCACATGCACTTATTGCAGCAAGAAGTGCTCAGCATGCTGCAATAAGGGGCCATAGAACTCGTGTCTTTAAATCAGCGAGGTACAGGGGTGTACTCACTGTACTTCTTAATCCCAAAAAAGGACGGGTCTCAGACCCATTCTAGACCTCAGACCCCTGAACCACTACATATTGTCAGAACATTTTCACATGCTGACTTTACAACAAGTTCTACCATTGCTCAGTCAGGGAGACTTCCTAGCGATCCGAGACCTAAAAGACGCATATGTCCATATTCCCGTTCACCCAGCACACAGGAAATATCTCAGGTTCACCATAAACAACCAGCATTACCAGTTCAAGGTCCTGCCTTTCGGGGTCACTACTGCCCCCAGGGTGTTCACCAAGTGCTTAGCAACAGTGGCGGCACACCTAAGGAGACAACACATCCACGTCTATCCTTATCTGGACGACTGGCTTATTCAGGCAAGATCAGCCCAGCAATGTGCCAGCCACATGTCCCGCACAATTCATCTCCTACACAGTCTAGGATTCTCGCTGAATTACCCAAAATCGCACCTTCAGCCCGCACATGTGTAACAGTACCTGGGTGCGACAATCAATACTCTGACAGCGACAGCGCACCCAAACTCTGCCAGAGTCAACAGCATGCAATTGCTGAGCCAAAAGTTCAAGCCCCAACACTCGCTCCCAGCGCAAGTGTTCATGCAGCTAATAGGTATGATGGCCTCCTGCATCTTTATAGTCCCCCACGCCCGGCTACACATGCGTCCGCTTCAAGAATGCCTAGCACGACAGTGGAACCAGGCTCAAGGACATCTGAAAGACCTAGTGTTGGTGACCGGTCGTGCATACAACTCTCTGCATTAGTGGAACACACAAACCTTTGCAGGGGACGACCGTTCCAAGAGCCTGTGCCACAGATAGTGCTGACAACGGACGCATCTCTCCAGGGTTGGGGAGCGCATGTCCTCCATTAAACAGTGCAGGGACTGTGGACGGCGCAGCAGCAAAAGATGCATATCAACCTATTGGAGCTCATGGCGATTTTCATGGCAATGAAGGCCTTCAGGCTGCATCTGTGCAACAAAGTTGTGCTGATCCGGACGGACAACGTGACTGCCATGTATTACATCCAGAAGCAGGGAGGCACACACTCTCCGCAATTGTCTCATCTAGCCCAGAGCATGTGGAAGTGGGCCATTCAAAGAAACATGTTCCTCATGGCGGAACATCTCCCAGGCAAAGACAACCAGATGGCGGACCTACTCAGCAGGCACAGCCACCAGATGCACGAGTGGGAGATACACCCCTCAGTGCTCCAACCATATTTCCAGCAGTGGGGTCATCCAGAGATAGACCTATTCGCCACAAAGGAAAACTCAAAATGCCAAACCTTCGCCGCCAGGTTCCCACACCCGCAGTCTCAGGGCAATGCGATATGGATGAACTGGTCAGGCAGATTTGCGTACGCTTTTCCTCCAGCACCACTCATACCGCTGGTGGCACGCAAACTGCGGCAGCACTCCATGACGCTCATTCTGGTTGCTCCAACGTGGGCACGGCAAGCGTGGTACACCACGTTCCTGGAACTTTCAGTGGTGCCTCACCAACGGCTTCGACTCAAGCCCAGTCTCCTCACTCAGAACCGTGGAGACATTCAGCACCCAGATCCGCAACAGTTGAACCTTGCAATATGGCTCCTGAGGTCATAGAATTTGGCTACCTCAACCTGCCACCTGACTGTATGAACATAATCAAGGAGGCAAGAAGACCTACAACCAGGGCATGCTATGCGGCCAAATGGAAGCGATTTGTCATTTACTGTTCTCATAATGACATAAATCCGCTAGATGCATCCACGCAAAACATTATATGTTACTTGTTGCACCTATACAGATGCAATCTGGCATATAGTTCCATTAGGATACATTTGGCCGCGATGGCAGCTTATCTTCAAAACAGACAGGATCTTTCTCTTTTCAGAGTGCCAGCCATTAAAGCTTTTCTGGAAGGACTCAGAGTAATTCCTCCCAGACACCCTCCTTCACCTGTCTTGAATCTAAACATAGTTCTCACCAGACTAATGGGACCACCCTTTGAACCTCTTCACTCTTGTGAGATACAATTTCTAACATGGAAAGTGGCTTTTCTAGTGGCGATCACATCGCTAAGGAGAGTTAGTGAGCTTCAAGCCCTAACTATCCAAGAGCCATTCATACAGATTCATGCTAATCGGGTGGTGCTGCGTGCTAATCGGTTGGTGCTGCGTACCAACCCGAAATTCATGCCTAAGGTGGTGTCGCAGTTCCACATTAACCAAACCATAGAACTGCCCGTTTTCTTCCCGAATCCAGACTCGGTAGCAGACAGAGCACTGCACTCGCTAGATGTCAAAAGAGCTCTCCTGTATTACATAGACAGGACAAAGGATTTCAGGAAGACTAAACAACTGTTTGTTGCCTTCTCTCCACAACACAAAGGCAACCCCATTTCAAAGTCAGGTATAGCCAGATGGATTGTTAAGTGCATACAAATCTGTTATCAGAAAGCAAAACGCACATTAACAGTTCCCCCAAGAGCGCATTCCACACGCAAGTTAGGGGCATCCATGGCTTTCCTAGGTAACATTCCTCTAGAGGATATATGTAGAGCAGCCACATGGACCACCATACACACATTCACCAAACACTACTGCGTGGATGTACACTCCAAACAGCAAGCTGCTGTAGGTCAGGCTGTTCTCAGAACTCTTTTTCAGACTGCTGCAGCTGGCACGGGCAACCGCCGCTAAGGAGGATACTGCTATTTATTCTATGCATAGATATAAATTCAGCAGCCCACATGCCTCGAACGGAATATGCTACTTACCAGTATGCATCTGTAGGGCTGCTGACATTTATATCGCCCGCCCCCCTCCCCGGTGCCTGTCGCAGCTGTAGCACTCACAATCATTCTCAGGCATGGTCATCACTTACTGTATTACACTCCATCTCTGCCGCAATGGCGAAAAACAATCTGAAGATGGAGAGGATGCCCATGTGCACTGTAGTCCAAGGGAGGAGCCACCTATCTCGTGATACTTCGAAGAATCTTCCAGGACAACAATGTGCAATCATCCGGACCCAACACTAGGCGGCGATCTATGCATAGATATAAATGTCAGCAGCCCTACATGCCAAGAACAGATGCATACTGGTAAGTAGCATATTCCTACTAAAGCATGATGAGATAGTGCTCCAGTCTTTACACATTGCAATGGCCGCAAACCTCCGTGACATGAAGCTTTACTGATAAAACTATATACTGTGCAAACAATATGTGGAAATCAAGTTTCAGCAAATATTTATCATTTGCTCATCGCCAAATAGTGTTTTGATACTTTTTGATCCTATTTTAAAATATTTGTACCATTCATTTACAAGCTATTTACATGTTATGGAAGACAAAATGTCAACCTGCAGCTTTTTGTATACACTGCCAGTACCCTGTCACAATTGTCTGGCAGTTCACTTTACTGTTATTTCACTGACTGCAAAGTTAGAGGATTTTTTAAACCCCAATCTCTCCGATAAAATGAGCATCCGTTTATAACCAGACATAAGCTGACATTTGACCTTCATCTCACAACACATAGCAAATGTGACAAGATAAAAACAATATTTAAAGACCTCTTTATTGCTGATTCACTTTCAGAACACCTGTTCTTTATCAGGAGCTCTTTTGTCGGACCAGGCTTCTAGTCCCTAAAAATAGCTTACCCTGATAAAATCTGATTTGCCATAGCAAGTGGGTGAGTAAATTTGTTGAGGCCTACATACATAAGAAATATCCTCTAGTCTTGGTCTCCTAATTTAGTTTTGATATTTCAATGTGATAATTTAGGAGAATTTGACTCCCGAACCTGAAGATAATGCCTGCATACTGTAACTCTGCCTTGGAGGGCCATGCATTTGTATACCATTTCCACGAGCCATTCCCTAGAGATATCTTCTTCTCTTTGTTATCATTGATTAGTGACAGGTGGCCTGTATTTGAGGTGGTCTTAATTTTATAAAGTTGTCCTTCAGGATTTGTATTTTTTCACCTTTGTCGTAGCTGTTTCTAATTTAAATTTTTGAATATTATTTTGTTGGAATCGCATAACATTCCCTGAAAAATAGGGAGTGTGCTTGGGGGATGGTGGCATAATTATTCAAGTATAAGCATCACTGTGAATCTAATTGTCTCATGAGCTGCTACCTATCTTTTTCTGTTCTTAGGTTTGAAACCCCAAAAAGCCGGGATCAGGGCTGGTCTGAAGAGAATCTAGAACGACCCCCACCACGTTACCCAGACCAAAACCATGACTTGCCACCACAGCGCGCTTTTAACCACCGGTTCTCTTCGGGTAGGATCCCGCCATCCAGGAGTTTTCCCAGGACCAACAGCTATAAAGAGACTCGTCAACATTACAGGGCCTTTGACGATGGCCATGAGCGTCCGAAGCCTCAAAGTAACTACTATAGAGCTAGGAGCTGTGAGTACCAGCCTGATAGGGAGCCGTCTCCTGAGCCTGCTGTAACACAGACAGAAAGGGGGAGTCTGGATAAAACAGAAGAAATTACTGTAGAAAGCCCAAGTCCCACTGCAGATACAACAGAGGCACCATCGCCACAGGACAAGCCTGTAGAAAAGAAATCCTATTCACGAGTGAGACGGACCCGGGTTAAAGGTGTCGAGACTGGAAAACCTCCAGAAGAGCCAGCTCCACAGGAGCCACTACCCCCACCACCAGTAGAGGTGGTAACACCCCCTCCTGCAGTGAAGCCTGAGAGCTGGGAGGCTCCCGTGGAATCTAACCTCAGTGGACTTGAGCAAGAGATGAGTCAAATGAATGTAGCAGAGCAGAGTTGGACACCAGGGCAGCCTCAGTACTTGCAGCCCAGAGATCTTCATGGTAAGACGTTTGTGCAGATGACATATTGTTTTAGTTAACTCTGACATTTTTTGTGTAAATCACTTGCCATTGCTACCGGGTGTTATAAACTATCATGGTGTGTGTGCAAGATGTGCATATTTACAGCTATGTATTTTGCTTTCTTGTATAACATTGCTACATTTGCTTCCCTTTTTAAGAAGCAATAGATCAGGACTCTGATGTTCCCAGTCTGCTGTAAGTAGATCACTTATCCCTTATACCTACAAAAACCTTTTCTCTCTCCTGTTCTACTTCCAGCACACAGAAGCACACCGCCTGCTTTTTCAGAGCTAATCCCTCAAGTATGTTTTTTTCCCTTACTCTTGAATTTTTGAAAGGAAATTGAACACTTTTTCTCCACTGCTCTTTCTGGGATCCATTTTATGCTATTCAGTTTGAAGGAGTGCAGTAACTGAAGAGCGCAGAACTCTTGGTACTCGTCCCTCCTACAGTGTGGAATATTTTTCCAAAGAAAAATCAAATTTGTCATCCCTCGTCTTAGTTTTAGAACTGGGCCTGGGTCATTATTAAAAAACCTGACCCACTATTGTGTTAAAATTCCTCTACAAGAATTACCGGTGGCCAAAATTCTTAGTTTGCCCCTCGCTTGCCAAATTAATAATGCTGTATCCGTTGTTCCTGTATTGGCCTAACTGGACATTAATATTTAATCCTGTGTACAGAAGCACTTGAGTGGAATCTCCATTTAAACATTTCCATGGTTTAAATGTGCTCTCCTCAGTGTTACAGCACAGGAATTAAAGAAAACAACTCAAGCTACTTAGAGTAGAGTTGAAATTGACAAAAACACACAATAATGACTCGTGTCTTTTTTGTTTTAAAACATGCAAAAAGAAATTTGGAATAACAAAATGAGAACATTGAAAAATGAAAAGAACATTAATGAGTACATCTGAAACTACTTCCTATATACTTGATTTGTCTTTCCTTGCAGACACTTACAACTTTGGGCACTTGGGCATCTCTCCTTCCAGACACTTATGACGTAACCTTCTTTGTTGAAAATATCTGTCGGGGAGTTGTCAAGATAAAAGTAACCATTGCCTTTAGCACCTCCGTCGCATGACTATTAATAATAACACAGAATTTCAAAGGTTTACCTTGAGGTTGTTCACACTTGATCCGATGAAGCATATTATGCACTGTCTCAAGCTTACCAAAACACACTCCAGTCCTGTCAGATTATACCATTTGGGTAGCAAAGGGTCCATTCATGCACACAAAGCCAGTTTCAAACAATTTCATTTTAACTTCAGTTAAGATAGGTGCTAAACAAGGATGGAACCATCCCTCCCTGTTAGGTCTCCAAAATGAAACATTAGATGTCCCCAAACATATACATGAAATGTTCGCACACCAGTACAAGGTCACAGGTCCCCATCAGTAATGAGTAGGAGTATTCACAAGAATTTTCAAGTGCTGTAATTCTGTCTAGAAACAAAGTTGCAGCTAATCCTGTTCTGACTTTTTATTTCCTTCTTGACTTTAGCCTATACATGTTTTGCCATTTTGGTATTTAACCCCTTGACTTCATCAGGGCTAAGTGATGTGAGATAAGTAGCAAGGAGGTTGATTTTTCCAATCTTATCTGATTTTATTTTTAAAGCATCCGTACTCCAGAAAATGTAGACCTTTGTAATGTCCAACTATTTCCTTGTTCCAGTCATGAGTGGCGTGCAGTGTAAGGGACTGTAGACAGCTGGCCCTCTATATAATGTACCAAAACGAGGTACACTGCAGAGTGAAGGCAACCCATATTGGTTTAGAGAGGCACAAGTAACAAACCCAAATTCTCTCTTTTGTGGTAGTGTGAGTGATCAGTTTGTTGTACTCACAAAGGCAATAAATGTGACACCCACTCAAGAATAAATCCGAGACCACTTGGAAAAATAAAACAATTTCACATTTCTGTACCAAGAACGGAAGTACTTTTTGAAATATTGATTTTTACTGGTAGGTAAAATGTTCACTTACATGTCTTTATGCAGTAATGCTTTTCTATGGGGGGGAAGGCATATACTAATACTGCATACAGTTACTTGCAATAGGTTTCCGGGGGTCCCCGTCGGGACTGAAGGTGGTAGGGGCCATGGTCCAAAGAACCACCAGCAGTTAGTCTTTACCTACCCTGGAATGTCTGGGTGCAGATGTGCTGGTTGGGATAGTAGTTTTCCACGCTACACCAAAGGAGGGGGCACCTAGAAACAGGCTGCAGACGGTGTCTTGGTGGCAAGATAGGAGCTCCCAATGGGCGCTCAGATCGTGAGGGCTCTGGGAGCTAGGGAGCACAGTTGGTTCTCGGTAACCAGGTCTGGGGCGCTTGGGTGCAGGGTGGTTATGTCGGATGGGCTGTACATCACAGGCACTTACTGTTGCCCGTGTCTCCCAAAAATCAGGACAGCTGGGCCACTCATGAAGTGGGTCTTTGCAGTGCTGGCGTCCCTCTGCCGCTGCTCGGTCATGGAGTCCGGACTGGAGGACTGGACAGGACTGGACTTGCTGCAAGGAATCTGGTACCCCGAGTAAAGGTGCTGGCGTCTTCTCACTTAGTGGGGAGATGGGCCTCACCTGAAGCACGGATACCTCTGTTCGAGGCATGTGGGCTGCTGAATCTTAGCATAGATCGCCGCCTAGTGTTGGGTCCGGATGTTTGCACATTGTTGTCTTGAAAGAGTCTTCGAAGTATCACAAGATAGGTGACTCCTCCCTTGGACTACAGTGCGCATGGGCATCCACTCCATCCTTAGATTGTTTTTTTCCGCCATTGGGTTCGGATGTTATTTCCTATACTCTAACTTCGGAACCGAAACTAACTACTTTCTAAGGCCAAAAGGCCTTCTAACTCGACGGTATTGTTCTCGCTCTGTACCCCTTGACTCGATCAAACTTTCCATCTAGATCCGGTTGTTGACGCGGGCCATTGGGCCTTATCGACGCCACATGGGATTTCTGTTGATGGAAAGAGTCCATTTAAAAGGTGCCCACAATGCCACTCAAATTCCCACATGCTGACAAACATACAGTATGCAACAAGTGCTTGTCACCTGAGCACAAAGAAGAAGATTGCCCAGCGTGTGCCCAATTCCATTAAAAAAAAAACCATCTGGAATTGACGGGCTGCCAGGGAAGAGATGCAGCGGTCTGCACCGGGACCGGAGATCATCTTCGATGGCGAACAAAACCTCCCCGAAGCGGCCGACTCCGATCTAGAAATCGTCACCGTTGAGGACCAATCGGACGCCGATGACCAGATCACGCCGGGGCAAAAAGTGAGTACCCAGACCCCAACTCCGCTTATCCCAAAGGACAGGGCTCCGGTCGAAGCATCGCCTAAAGGCCTTATCTGAGATAGACATACTCCTTCAGAGACCCCGCCTACCGGCTCGGCTCCGAAGCCCAAACACATGCCTTCCAGTAGCCAAAACCCTGAAAAGGGCGTCAAACCGAAAAAAGTTATCGAGCCAAAGGTCGTCGAACCGAAGAGGGTTGTCGAAACGAAGAGGGTGGTCCAACCAAAGGTCATCGACCCGAAGAAGGCTGTTGAACCAAAGGTCATAGAACCGAAAAAGGTCGTCGAACCAAAGGTCGTACAACCAAAAAAGGTCGTCGAGCCAAAAAAGACCTCGGAACCGAAGGTCGTCGATCCTAAAAGAACACACGACCCAAAAAAGGCAGTCGAACCTAAAGAGTGCCGATCCCAAACCACAGGATCACACTAAGAAGATAATCGACCCGAAAAGAGCCCTTGATTCGGACAAGAAACGTATCAAACCAAAAACTCCGGTCGATCCTAAACAGGTCGTTGAGCCTAGAAAGGTCGTCGATCCAAAAAAGACATTAAAACCAAGAAAGGACGTCGAACAAAACAAGAGCGTCGACCCAAACAAGGTCACCGATCTGAAATCGGCAGTCGAGCCCAAGAAAGCTCCACCACCAAAGGCCCTCGAGCCAAAGACTCCAAAACAAGTCTCTAAGCCAAAGACTTCGGCGCCAAAGCCACGGACAGTCCAGGAAGAACTCTTCCATCCTGATCCAGTGACTGAGGAACAACCAAAACTTTACATAGACCCTCAAACAGGAAACGTTGTAGTTTATCACCAAAAGAAGATGCCTTTAGAAACGAACACTCCTTCCGCTGTTCCTCCAAAGAGAAAAGACTTCGGGACAACTCCCTCAAGGCCTTTTACTCCTCCTCCTTTTCTTCCTAATATGTCTTTTGTGCCTTACTCTCCTACACATTCTGATTATAATGAGGGAGATAACATGGGTGAAGATCCTCAATACACTATTTTCTTTAACCAACTTCTAGATAGGGCAGCAAAATATCATGTTGCCATGCACACTGACCCTATAGAAGAGGACTTTTTATTCGACACTTTCCCACTTCAGAAAAGAATGTCAGAACACTTCCTATGCCTAAGGGGGTGCTAAAACATGCGCCAGACATATTTAAAGATCCTGCCAGGGCGCGAGTACTCGATCCTAGAATTGAGAAGAAATATAAAGCAGCCTCTACAGACCCTACTTATATCAAACAACAGTTGCCTGTAGATTCGTTGGTAGTAGCAAACGCTCGTAAAAGGGCAAACTCACAGACAATAGGAGATGCTCCCCCTCCTGATAAAGAGTCTAAAATATTGGAAACCTCCGGCAAAAGAGTAGCCTCACAGGCCGCAAGTTCATGGAGAATTGCGAACACACAAGCCCTACTAGCACGCTACGATAGAGCAGATTACGACCAACTCGAGAGTTTAATGCAACACTTGCCAGAACCTTTTAAGGCACAGGCTATAACTAATGCTTCCATTAAATGTGCGCTCGACGCAGCCGAAACATCGGCCAGGTCTATTAACGCCAGCGTTCTACTGCGTAGGCATGCATGGCTACGCATATCTGGTTTTAAAAATGAGGTGCAATCTACCATCTTCAACCAACCAGTTAACCAGGATTTCCTGTTTGGCCCTGCGGTAGACACCATTTTAGACAAAATGAAGAAAGATACTGAAACTGCCAAGTCAATGGGCGCACTTCAGTTTCAACAACATAGAGGTTCCTTTCGTCGCTCCTCTTATAGAGGCTCAGGAAGAGGCAACACATCACAAATCTCCTCTACATTCAAGTCTAATACCCAGAGCTCTTTTAATAAAGGCTCCAATAGAGGAGGTTATAGGGGCAACAATAACAAAGGCACAGGTCGTGGAGGCAATAACACCAGAGCCTCCACTGCCACCAAACAGTGACTTCATCACACTCCCTCCAGACCACCTAACACCGGTCGGAGGCAGAATAAACTAATTCCTACCAGTCTGAAACGCAATTACCACAGACAGGTGGGTGAGACAAATTATCCAGTATGGTTATTGCCTGGAACTCTCTTCTACTCCACCCAACATACCACCCAAACACGTCCTATGTCCAAAGAACACATAACACAGTTACAACAAGGTCACATCCATGTTACAAAAGGGCGCCATAGAGCCAGTTCCTTTTCAACACCAACTCCCTATACTTCCTAATTCCCAAAAAGGATGGATCGCTCAGACCCATACTAGACCTCAGACCTCTGAACCAATACATACTGTCAGAACACTTTCATATGATTACTCTACAACAAGTACTCCCGTTACTTCAGCAAGGCGAGTTCCTTATTTTATTTTATTAGAAAGTTTTGTATAGCGCGAACGTGACCCTTGGGTATCAGAGCACTTCACAGATACAATACAATAGGTGGATTAGGGATACATCTTGCATATCGCAACCATTCCGAGAATGAGGTAGGTAGGTTTGAGGTTATGTAGTAAAATGATTAATAATGATATGTGGTGGGTTAGTGTAGGATTGTAATGCGTTTTCTCATAACAATGTACAATGGCGCAGTAAATTAAACTACAACTTGCCATCGGCAAGTGTATATTCCAATATAGTTTCAGCCGGTGTCTGTCTTCAAGGTTATCATACATGATATTCTATTTGCCCAATAGTACTGTAAATTGAAGTACAATAACAAAAGGACCAATAGTCTTTATCTGTGCCTTTCTCCTCCCGATTCTGGATAAGTAGAACGCCTCTAGGTTATTCCCAGTGCAATTAGAGACTTTCTCTTTACTTCCCTTTGTTGTTCTGCTTTGGCACAACAGTGTCGTGACGGCGGTGATGTCTCTTCTGATCTACATGTGGAACTTACTCATTAGGAACATTTTTGCTTCCCTCTTAAATGTTGCCGTGTTCGTAATTTTCCTAACATTTGGAGGGGGTGAGTTCCAGATTCTAGGAGCTGCCCCTGAAAGAGCTCTGTCGTATGTTTTCTTCTTCCGGAAGATGGGTGGTCTCAGCAGCAGTTCCTTGGCACTCCTGGCCGGTCTGTCTCCTCCCGATAACTCTATTTTCTGAGCCAGGTATCTTGGTGTTTTGTAGTGAAGCGCTTTGTGGGTGATACATGACATTTTAAGTTGGATTCTCCCTTCGCATGGTAGCCAGTTTAGAGCTTCAGGTGTGGCGTGATATGATCGAATTTCCTAGATCCGGTGATGAGCCTTGCAGCAGTATTGAGATATGCTTTTAGCGGTGCCGTGGAAATTTTTGGTAGACCTGCTAAAGTAGTACAACCATATTCCATCCTTGAGATGACTAAGGATTGTACTGCCATTTTGAGATCTGCTGTAGAGATGAATGGCTTCACTTTACTAAGATAGTTCAGGTGAAAGCGTGCATTTTTTGCCATAGATTTGATATGGGTTCTCATGTCAAGGTTCTTGTCTAATGTGATTCCTAATGATTTCGCGGAGTCCACTAGAGTAGGAGTGCAGTTTAGTGCTGTGATCAATTTTGCCCATTCCTTCACTTCCGTGTGGTTCTTAGGTGGAGAGATTAAAAGGAACTCCGTTTTTTGAGCATTTAGTTTCAGATGATTGCTGGACAACCAGTTTAATGACTTTTTTAAGGCCTCGTTCATTAACATGATATCTTCCAGAGAAGCGATCTCGATGTATATCTGTGTGTCGTCTGCGTGCATATGATAAAGTATGTTTGCGTCTTTAAGAATTTCTGTCAGAGGTTCGACATAGAGGTTGAAGAGAGAAGGAGATAGTGTAGACCCTTGAGGAACTCAGATCACATTAGGACAAGTTGGAGATAGTGTCTGGTTGACCAAAAATCTTTGAGTTCTATTCTGAAGGAAGGATTCAAACCATTTCAGCACATTTCCCGATATTCCCATCCTGTTATGCAGCCTGTTTAGTAATTTTTCATGATTTACCGTGTCGAATGCAGCGGACAGGTCCAGAAGTGCTAGTAGACATGTTCTATTCTGATCAAGGGCCTGTAATGCATCGTCGACAATATGCAGGATTGCTGTTTCTGTGCTGTGGCCTGTTCTAAATCCAGATTGGCAGTCGTCTAGCAGTGTGAAATTTGATATGTGTTGGCTCAGTTGGTTTTGTACACATTTCTCGATTGCCACATTAAATCTCAAAGATGCATACTTCCACATACCTATACATCCAGCTCACAGGAAATACCTTAGGTTCACGATAGAAGGTCAACACTATCAGTTCAAAGTTCTCCCCTTTGGAGTAACCACAGCCCCAAAAGTGTTCACAAAATGTCTAGCGGTAGTGGCAGCACACCTCAGGAGGCAACACATCCACGTGTTTCCATACCTCGACGATTGGCTCATAAAGGCCAAATCTTACGTGCAGTGTGCAAGCCATACGTCTCAAACTCTCCAGCTGCTGCACAGTCTGGGTTTTTCCATAAATTACCCAAAATCCCATCTACAACCCTCCCACATACAGCAATATCTGGGACCTACAATAGATACATCAGTAGCAAAGGCATATCCAAATCCAGCCAGGATAGCCAACATGCAGACTCTCATTCAAAAGTTCCAGCCACAACACTCCTTACCAGCTCGAGTGTTCATGCAGCTCATAGGCATGATGGCCTCCTGCATATTCATTGTCCCTCATACCAGACTTCAAATGCGTCCATTACAAGAATGCTTAGCACGGCAGTGGAACCAAGCTCAAGGACACCTAAAAGACCTAGTGTTGGTAGACAGTCGCGCTTACAACTCTCTGCAGTGGTGGAACCCACAAAACCTTTCCACGGGGCGACTGCTCCAAGAGCCAGTTCCACAAGTAATATTAAAAGCGGACACATCATTGACAGGTTGGGAAGCCCACCTACTTCAATACACAGTCCAAGGACTCTGGACAGTCAAACAAAAGACACTGCATATCAACCACTTAGAGTTGCTAGCAGTATTTCTAGCACTGAAAGCGTTCCAGAAATACTTATACATCAAGGCTGTGTTGATCCGGATGGACAACATGACAGCCATGTATTATATCCAGAAACAGGGAAGGGACTCACTCTCTACAGCTTTCTCACCTAGCGCAGAGCATATGGAGGTGGGCAATTACCAGCCAACAGCTACACGAATGGGAGATTCATCCTCAAGTTCTCCAACCATTCTTCAAAGAATGGGGTCATCCAGAGATAGATCTGTTTGCCACAAACGAAAACTCAAAATGCCAGTACTTTGCCGCCAGGTTCCCACATCCGTTGTCACAGGGCAATGCTATATGGATGAATTGGTCAGGCAGATTTTCTTCTACTTTTCCACCAGCCCCACTGATTCCGCTAGTGGCACGCAAACTACGTCAGCAGTCACTGACGATGATCCTATTTGCTCCCACATGGGCAAGACAACCATGGTACATAACATTCCTAGAACTCTCAGTGGTTCCCCATCAAAGACTGCGTCTTTTACCACATCTTTTAACTCAGAACCATGGAGAAATCAGGCACCCAGATCCCAATCAGATGAACCTAGCGATCTGGCTCCTGAAGTCTTAGAGTTTGGATATCTCAACTGGCCTCCAGATTGTATGAACATTATCCAAGAGGCAAGACGCCCAACCACTAGAGCATGCTATGCAGCTAAATGGAAAAGATTTGTAATCTATTGCAATAATAACCAAATCAATCCACTAGACGCTTCCATCCAAAACATTATCTGTTACCTGTTGCATCTTCAAAGATGCAATCTAGCATACTCTTCTATAAGACTACATCTTGCTGCTATAGCAGCATACCTCCAAAACAGACATCTGTCTCTATTCAGAGTTCCACCAATCAAAGCTTTTATGGAAGGGCTTAAAAGGATATTCCCTCCAAAACACCAACCTTCACCAGTCTGGAACTTAAATATAGTACTTGCCAGACTTATGGGACCTCCTTTTGAACCACTCCATTAATGTGAATTACAATTTCTAACATGGAAGGTGGCATTTTTAATTGCCATTACCTCACTCAGGCGAGTAAGTGAATTACAGGCTCTAACCATTCAGGAACCTTTCATGCAAATACATGCAAATAAGATAGTACTCCGTACTAACCCTAAGTTCATGCCAAAGGTCATATCCACTTTCCATATCAATCAATCCATAGAATTGCCAGTTTTCTTCTAAAACCCACAATCAGTAGCTGAAAGAGCCCTACACACATTAGATATGCTGACAGGACTAAATCCGTCAGGAAAACCAAGCAACTGTTTGTTGCTTTTTCCCCACAACATAAAGGTAATCCCATCTCAAAATCAGGAATAGCCAGATGGATAGTTAAATGCATTCAGATATGCTACCAAAAAGCTAAACGCACTCTTAACAGTTCCCCCAAAAGCACACACTACGCGTAAGATGGGGGGCATCCATGGCTTTCCTGGGAAACATTCCTCTAGAAGACATCTGTAGAACAGCTACATGGTCTACCATACACACTTTCACTAAACACTATTGTGTAGATGTACAAACAAAGCAGCAAGCTGCTGTAGGCTAGGCTGTCCTTAAAACTCTATTTCAAACTGCTGCATCTGTGGCAGGTGACCACCACTAGAGGAGATAATGCTATACAGTCTATGCTAAGATATGAATTCAGCAGCCCACATGCCTCGAACGGAAAATGCTACTTACCAGTATGCATCTGTTCTTGGCATGTAGGGCTGCTGACATTCATATCGCCCACCCTCCTCCCCGGTGCCTGTCGCAGCTGCAGGATTTTCTTTGCATGGCCATCTTTTACTTTACTATACTCCATCTTTGCAACAATGGCGAAAAACAATCCAAGGATGGAGTGGATGCCTATGCGCACTGTAGTCCAAGGGAGGAGTCACCTATTGTGATACTTCGAAGACTCTTCCAAGACAACAAGGTGCAATCATCCGGACCCAACACTAGGCGGCTGTCTATGCTAAGATATGAATATGAATATCGGCAGCCCTACATGCCAAGAACAGATGCATACTGGTAAGTAGCATTTTCCTTCTGGGTAGCAGAACAGTAGACCAGACTTTGCTGTTTGGTGCCTGCAAGTGAGATTGCTGGCGATTTGCAAAGTGCTGGCAGCACACCGGTGTTCTTGGCAGATGCACAGCAGCAGGACTAATTGGTTTATGGCAATTGTCGGTACAGGTGCAGGTAGGGTTTGACACCAGAAAGCCCGCAGCTGATCCTCAGTTATCCAGTATTAGGGTATCTTTCATAGATGCACATGCCTGAATCATTCCCCGTCGTCGGGATGGGAGTCCCCGGTACATAAATAAAGTAATGTCTCATTAGACGTATAGAGTAATAGGCCAAAGGCCTCACATTAGTAACCTATCCATGTCCTTTTGTAAAAAGGACCAAACTCTAGAGAAGAGCCAATCAGCTATCACCACCCTCTAGAACCTTCCTGGAAGGAGCCCTAGTCCTTCAGATTTTCTACCGCACGCCGTGCTAAGGGAGTCTCCACTGAGCTCGGCTCAGTTTACTTCATCTCTGGATTTCCAGTGTTTCTTCTCATATATTTCCATCTTCTGAGTGAAGTTCTTCTGTTCTTCATGGCAGATACACCTAAGAAAGGCCTTTTTAAGCCATGTGGTAAAAAGAGACATCATGTGTATGTCCAACACAAGAATTGTCTCTACTGCCTTTACCCGGATCACTCTTCAAAGGACTGCAAGGTATGTTGTACCTTTTCTTCGAAGACCCTCCAAGATCGGGAGGGGCGCCTCTTAATTTGGCTGCAGAGGCTGAAAGACAAAGACCAACTAGAGTCTTCTGAGGAGAGTGAGGGTTCTTCGATATCCTCCACGTCCTCTCAGAAAAGACCAACGGTTGCTCCTCCACGCCCTACGTCGCAGCCACCTCAGAAGAAGACACATAAAAAGTCTTCAGAGGGACATTCCAAGGCTCTGCCACCAAAGGTTTCTCCTCAGGAGATTGTTCACACCTTTAAGAAGCCTTCTTCCACTCCGTCGTTGACGGTCTCGTCGACGGTGGTTTCAATGACGAGAAAATCTACGTTTACGGCCTTGTATGTGACCTCGTCGACGATGACTGTTTCCACTACTGTCGCCTCTTCTTCGCTGTCTACATCGACGACTCTGTCGATGGCCGGTAGGCCTGTCTCACCGACGATAAAAAGAAAGAAGACATCGTCGACCTCCAAGCAACCGTCGACGCTGCGATCGCCGACGCCAGTGTCGACGACGGCCCCGACGACGAAGACTGTCCCGTCGACATCCACTCCATCGTCGATGAAGGCTCCGACGAAGACAACATTGTCGACGACGGCTCTGTCGACGGGGATTCCATCGACCATGGTGCCTGTCGGCGCTTCTCCATCGACTACTACACCGTCAACGGGTTCGTCCATCTCAAAATAATGAAACGTACCTGGACGCCGACCCTGACTTCGCCTAGTAGGGTCCAGCCATTGCCTCCGGCGCATCTCTTGGACGAAGAGGATTCTGATGACGGCAGTAGGTTTCGAACAGCGACAAGCCCATCTGAACTTAACGTAAAGTATCAGGATAGTTTGGATTATGAGGACCAGGATCAGGACCAGGATCAAGATGTTTGTCCAGAGGACTACCATCCGCCTTCGCCTCCCATGGTTTACCTACCAGCATCTTTAGTTTGCGACCTACAGTTCCTCATTATGGACTATAAGCAGAGATTCCCTACTTCTACCAAGTCTCCACTACCAGCTGCATCTCCACCGCCAAGACCACAACTTCCACCCTTGAATCTACAGCCGGGGCCTGTCCTTCCACCACCTCCGCCTTCCACAGATGACGAGGAGGAGGAACCCCATGAAGAAGGGAAACTTGATGATACCCAGTCTACTCATGATGAGTGGGACGACTGTCATACCCTGCCCTGCTTCGCCCGGGCTTACGCAGGCTGATTCACCTCCTGAAGACATTGGGGGATTTCACAACATAGTAGAGAGGGCGGTGCAACGTTTCCAGATACCTATTCCGTCACACCAGCAAGAATGCTTCCTATACGATTTTAAGGAGCCTTTTAAGAAATCAGTCAGATCTATACCCATTATAGAATACATATGATATCAAGTTGTAAAAATTATGCAAAACCCTTCCTCGGTGCCTCGTCTGGACAAGAAATACAGAGCTCCGGATACTGCTCCAGCTTGCTTGACAGGACATCCTAAACCAGACTCTGTCATCACGCAGGCTGCTCAACGTAAATCAAAAAATCCTTCTGCCCCACTAGCCGCCCCTCCGGACAAAGCAGGTCGAAAGCTTGATAACATTGGGAAGCGTTTCTCATCATTGTCGCCTTTAATGGTGCGTGCATCCAATTCCTTGGCACTGTTAGGGCATTATAACAGACAGCTGTGGGCAGACATTGCTCCTTATCTTGCGGCCTTACCAGATGAGTCTAAGGAAGAAGCAAAAAAGATCTTGCTTGAAGGCGAACGCTCTGCATCTGAAATAATAGATTGCTCGATGGATATCGCTTCAACTGGATTTTGCCAACTGGCCAGCGCAGCTGTATTAAGGCGTCAGGGTTGCTTGAAGGCAACTTCATTCCGCCCGGAAGGGCAGACAAAAATCTTGGACATGCCCTACGATGGCCATACCGACACGGCCAGAGCTTTGGGTACCCTGCAATTTAAGAATCTGCCTTTTCGTCGCTCAGGAGGAAGGGGACAATCCTCTACAAGAGGTGATTACCAAAGCCGATCTTCCTACTCTTCTTGGTCAACAGTATCGACCACAATACCAGCAGCGTCAGCAGAAAGTCATCCTATACGAAGTCCTCATTTCGTGGCAAAGGTGGTCAGCAGAAGGGCGCCGCTCGGCGACAATGACCTTTCACTACCGCCAGTCTCAAGTTCATCTCGGCCCTCAACAGTTGGAGGAAGAATTTCCCATTTCCTAAAAAATTGGAAACAAATCACAACGGACCGTTGGGTTCTACAATTAGTTCAATTCAGTCATTCACTGGAGTTCACTCAAATTCCTCCCCGAACCCCTCCCCGACCTATGCTCCAGAAAAATCTACGTATTCTACTCTGGGAAATTTCAATTATGCTCTAGAAGGGGAGCTATAGAAAGGGTTCCTCGTTGTCAACGAGGAAAAGGATTTTACTCCCATTTCTTCCTAGTACGCAAAAAGGAGAAAAAATGGAGACCGATCTTAGACCTGAGAAACCTCAATAAATTCTTGAAAAAGCAGTAGTTTCGTATGGTTACCATCCAGGGAGTACTACAACTTCTCAATGCAAGGGACTACATGGTACCTCTGGATCTTAAGGATGCCTATTTTCACATCCCTATCCACCGGAATCACAAGAAGTTTTTGAGGTTTGCATTAGCGGGCAGACACTTCCAATTCAGTGTCCTACCATTTGGGCTCAAATCGGCACCTCGCATTTTTACAAAATGTCCATCTCCAGTGGCTGCATATCTCAGGCAACAACACCATCAGGTCTTTCCATATCTGGACGACTGGCTGGTCAAAGCACCATCTCTAGTAGGCGTGTCCAAATCTTCCGACGCCTGTCTACAGCTTTTCGATCACTTGGTGCTCACTCTCAACCAGGACAAGTCTGTCCTCCAGCCTTCCCAATGTATAACTTTCCTGGGTGCTACTCTCGACACGACCCTGAAGAAGGCGTTTCCGTCACAAGAGCGCAAAGACAGACTTCTTTCATTAGCAATTCGCATAAGTTCCAAAAAGTCCTTAACAGTGCGTCTCTTCAAATCCCTGCTCAGGATGTCGTCTTCATGTATTCTGCTAGTTCCAGACTGTCATCTTCACATGCGCCCTCTTCAGGAGGCGCTCTCGGCTCAGTGGTTGCAATGACCAGGTTCATTCGACGATATCATCCGAATAACACCTCCAATGATCAAGGCTCTAAGGTGGTGGATGTGCCCTCAGAACCTTTCTCAAGGCTTGCCTTTCTTGCTTCCAGCTTTGCCGTATATCATCACAACAGATGCGTCACTGGAAGGTTGGGGAGCTTTCCTCCCAAGAACTACAGGTCAGTGGAAAATGGTCCCAGTCCCAAAGAAAACTCCACATCAATCTCCTCGAACTACGAGCTGTCTATCTCGCTCTTCTGGCATTCCTCCCAAGAATCAGGAACTCTCTAGTGCTCGTGCGTACGGACAATACCACAACAATGCACTATCTAAACAAGCAAGGGGGAACTCGCTCTCCGACACTCTCTCATGAGTCGCAAAAAATCTGGAACTGGTTGCTCCTTCACAACATTTCCCTTCGGGCAGAGTACTTCCCAGGAACGGACAATGTTCTGGCAGATTCTCTGAGCAGACAACAGGGAACGTATCACGAATGGGAATTGAATCAGCGGACTCTCAACCGCATATTCCTTCAATGGGGCACTCCTCTCCTGGACCTGTTCGCTACAAGGCAGAACACCAAATGCCAACACTTCGCAAGCTGGCGTCCTCAGAAGGGATCTTTAGGGAATGCATTTTCGATTTCATGGTGCAACGTCTTTGCATACGCTTTTCCGCTGTTTCCCCTGATTCCCAGGGTTCTCAGGAAATTGAAAACGGAGCCTTGCACACTCATTCTCATAGCCCCAGCTTTGCCACACCAGCATTGGTTCACAGAGCTTCACCTTCTCTCCCTGGAACCGCCGATCCACTTGAAACCGTTCCCTGCTCTCCTCACAATGAACAACCAGCAAGTCCAGCATCCGGATCCGTCATCTCTCAAATTATCCGCTTTGCTCCTGAGTTCAGAGAATTCCAGGACCAAGACAATCGCCGGATTGTAGAACAGTTCTGGCTCGTATTTGAGCGGACAGTACCTACAAAACATACTCCTTGAAATGGAAAAAGTTCTGCACCTAGTGCAAGTCATGGAAGATACACCCGTTTTCATCTTCTTCAGTACAAATATTGCCTTACCTCCTCCATCTGGCGAACTCCGGTCTTGCTCTCGCTTCCATTAAAGTTCACTTGGCCTCAATATCCTGTTTCAGAAGATCTTCTGCTGACCCTTCTCTTTGGTCTAACAGGTTGATCAAGCAGTTTCTTAAAGGCCTGTCCAGGACTTTTCCTCCTGTAAAAACTCTACCTCCCACTTGGCAACTCAACACAGTTCTTGCTCAACTCATGAAACACCCTTTTGAGCCAGTACACAAAGCTGATCTTAATTATCGTTCCTGGAAAACTGTGCTCCTTCTGGCCCTTACCTCAGCATGACAAGTGAGTGAGCTCTGGGCTTTCTCAATTCAAGACCCTTTTCTTTAGTTCAAACATGACAGGGTTATCCTACGAACAAATCCTAAGTTTGTACATAAGGTTCCGTCAGACTTCCGTCTCAATGAACCTTTAGTCTTTCAAGACCTCGCACAATGGCAAAAAATACTCTGCATTCTCTGGATCTCAAACGCTGCCTGAAGTATTCAATTGACAAGACAAAGACCTTCCACAAGTCCAACCAACTCTTTGTGGCTTACAGTCAACCTAGGAAATGTCTTCCACTCACTAAACAAAGTATCTCTCGCTGGATCTCTTCAGCTATTACATTCTGTCACCAGCAAGCGGGTCAACCGCTACATTCAAAGGTCCAAGCCCATTCCACTAGGGCGATGTCTACCTCCATGGCACTCTTTGCAGGTGTGCCTATTACAGGCATTTGCAGAGCAGCAACTTGGCAGACGCCACATACAGTCACCAAGCATTACTGCTTGGACACAGAACTCATGAAGGATGCTGCAGTGGGACAGGCAGTACTTCGTCATCTATTTCGATAGAGGTGAGCCTTCTTTCATCCCGCCATCCATTCTTGTATACACACATTTCTCTATTGTATTCCTTAATGGTTTCTTTGGTTACAGTTTGGTACTTTCAATGTGTCACATTGATATGTTATTATCTGATGAATTTGTATATGCTGTACCATCCGAAATGTGCTTATCATTGCTTACTACTCTGATTCAGGCATGTGAATCTATGAAAGATACCCTGATACTGGATAAGGAATGCGTTACCTGTAACTGCAGTTATCCAGTATTGGTATCTTTCATAGATTCACATGCAACCCACCCACCTCCCCTGGAAGGGCTCTTCTAGTTCTCTGTGATATACCTGCTTAGCACTGTTCTTACGAAAATCTGAGGGACCAGGGCTCCTTCCAGGAAGGTTCTAGAGGGTGGTGATAGGTGATTGGCTCTTCTCTAGAGTTTGGTTCTTTTTACAAAAGGACATGGATAGGTTACTAAAGTGAGGCCTTTGCCTATTACTCTATATGTCTAATGAGACATTACTTTATGTACCGGGAACTCCCATAGCCGACGACGGGGAATGATTCAGGCATGTGAATCTATGAAAGATACCAATACTGTATAACTGCAGTTACAGGTAAGTAACGCATTCCTTCTCGCTTATTTTGCTCTTCTTTGTCCTCTTCTTGTGTCCGTCGAATCAGAGTTCCTGGTGTCAGAGATGCCACCTAAATATTCAATGTAGGGGTGTTGAGGGGAGTGTAAGGTAATGGTCAATGGGCTGCTTACCGTTTGAGTGTCTACACCCTCTTTATGACCACTTCCTGTGGGGAATGGGCATAACCCTGACCCAGTGTATCTTCTTTCACCAAAAACCAAGATGGCGGAATTCTATCTGTCTTGGTGCCATATGGTCCCTGGGCATCTGGTGGCATTTCCCCTGTCTGGGGGGAGCAGGGGTTGCATATCTAAGGCGGCAGAGGCATTTGAAGCCTTTTGGCTTGATATGCTAATTACTAGCCATCCTGCTTAGAGGAGGTGACAAAACCACCGGCTGGAGCAGGCATTGTTTCTGACTTCGGAGAGTGTGGGCTCTCACCAGAGGGGGTCAGAAACCAGTCTGTCTACACCAGTAAGCCACTACACTAGAGGTTGGTAAGTTTTATGGGGGCACCTCTAAGGTGCCCTCTGGTTGCATGTTTTAATTCTCGCTGTTTTTATCACTGCATGAAATTCTCTCACCCAGTTACAAACTGCATCGTTTAAAAAAATTAGATTCTTTTTATGTAACGTAGTGTTTTGTATTGTGTGTTTTTGTGTACTTTTATGATTTTAATTAATCAAATAAAGTATTTTGACTGACTGTCATGTTTTAATAAATCCACTTCTGGCATCATTATGGATTTATTAAGACAAAATGTTTGAAACAAAACACCTTAGGTTTCAGTGAAGCCATCATGTAGCTGGGGGAACTCGTAACAAATGCCCAGTACATGTACATAACGTGGCTTCCCTGTTTACTTTAACTATCTAGTAATTAATCTAGACAACACAGGGGCATATCTGATCATGCAGATATGACTACACGTCATATAATGCCCCCTGCCTTATGGCTGAATGGGTGATTTACATATATTGCATGCAATGTCTGAGTTCATGCACTTTCACTTTGGTCTGCACCATTTCACACAGCCTGCATTGGCAGTCTGCTTGAGTTTGGTGGTGAGTTCCTTAGGGTGACGCAATGCATGCTGCAGCCTTTAGGGGTCCATTTTAGTACCCATACCCTGTATACCAGGGGTACCACTTACTAGGGAGTTACAGAGGTGCTAATTGTGGAACAGTTGCACAGTTACCTTGTTTTTGGGAAAAAACACTGGCACTGGGGAACTAGTCAAAGTTGGGAATATTCCTATTACTTATATTTGTAAAGCAGCTACATGCTCACCAACACACTTTTTTACAAAACATTATTTCTGATGGATACATCTGCCTGTGGATTCTTCACCTTATTAATATCCCCTGTGCCAACATTCCACGGAAATTTTTCGTAGCTCTCCACGCCGACGAGGACGTCATAGCGTCATGGTTCAGCACGCGGCTCCGCATGATGTCACCGGAGCAGAAGACCATGTCGGCATGATGACAACAGTTCCCTTTTTCCGCGCTGTCGACGCTAACGGTTTTTTGTGGGACTCTCCATACTTCGTTTGGATACTTTGTATTTTTGATTGTATCGCTTCCTCTATTGTCATGTGGTTACAGCAAATGGTCTGGAGAAGCAGGCCTTTGAAGCTTCCCCCTGCCCGTCCTGGGGGGGGAGACCTAGCACCTCACCCAGGATGTGCATGGTTGCAGGCCCAGGAGAGCGGGGGTGTCTCCACCCAGGGGTCCAGCAACATGTCTGCTGTGTGACAGCCTAGGCAGCCTCTCGTCCAGACGTGGATTGTGATTAAGTTTCAGGGGGCATCTCTAAGATGCCCTCTGTGGTGCATTTTTCATTAAATCCCACACTGGCATCAGTGTGGATTTAATGTGCTGAGAAGTTTGATACCAAACTTCTCAGTCTTCAGTGTAGCCATTATGGTGCTGTGGAGTTCGTAATGTCGACCTCCCAGCACCATATACTCTTAATGGCATCACTGCACTTGCAGTGCCCAGGAATGGCCCTGGGTACTGTAGGGGCACAGGGCTCATGCACCGGTGCCCTCACCGCTGGCATAGGGCACCCAGCTAGAGGGGTGACTGATGTATGCCAGGGCAGTGGGTTTGTGGGCATGGCACACACGGATGTGTGCCATGTCGACTTTGTTTAGTTTCATACTTAGGCACTCATCCTGCAAAGGCAGTGTGTAGGTGCCACAGGGCTCCTAAGGGTGGCACAATAAGTGCTGCAGCCCTTAGGGGTCTCCTCTGGTCACCATGCCCTGGATTCTTAGGGTGCCATTTACTAGGGACTGACAGGTTGCCAGAGATGACAATTGGGTTTTAGTTTCAACACCGTTTTAGGGAAGGAACACAGGCCCTGGGTACCTGGTTGGCAGGAGCCCAGGGCACACTAAGTCAAAGCACATCAGCAGTTAGAAAAAAGTGGGGGCATACCCATGCAAGAAAGATGGCACTTTCTCACAAGTTAGCTTCAAGCTCTGTTATTCCACCGTACACTACTTTCTTACTAGACTGACCTGTTCTGCAGACTCTGGCATCTTTTATGCCGAAAGTTGTGCTGCCATTCCATGTCGATCAAACTGTCACCTTGCTGCTGTTATATGCTCCACCTCACCCCTCTAAGGAGAAGGAGAGTCTCCATAGCTTGGACCCACAGGATCACTGATCCTTTACATGGACCATACTAAAAAGCCTCAGGTGGAGGATCAGGTCATTGTGGGGTTCTCTGAAGCGCAAAAGTGCAAGGCAGAAAAGATCCATCTCCCGCTGAATCATGCTCTGTATAAAGATCTGATTTGCATTGGCTAAAAATTAGCTTCCAGAAGGACTGAATGCATAATCGACCAGGGCAAAGATGCTACCACTGTGTTAGCATACAGAGTCCCTACCCTAGACATGTGCCAGGAAGCGAAATAAGCACTGTTGTCTGGACAGACTGGTTCTCAGAGATGGGCATTTTGCCTGCGCGGTCCTACATGAGTATCTGATTTGAGTTCTCTCACAGACCCACCATGAATAGGTATTGCTTTGGTATCTATTAAAAAAGTGAGGAACCTGTGACTAGAAGTGTGAGAAGAACATGTTTTTTTCCTTCAGTAATGCTCTGTTCGAGGCATATGTGCTGCGGATCACACATTAGTGCATAGATCGCCATCTGATGGTGGGCCCGGATGATTACACTTTGTTGTCATCCTTCCTGTTCTTTGATTGGGCTCTATCCATTAACAAGACCCCAACTATAGGAATCTGTACACTGTCTACAAATTTTCTTTTAGGGCTTTTGATCTGGGGGCATCAATAGTCTTAAAAGCAACTAACATCAGTGCGCTAGAGAGGTGCCTATATATTAGCCTCACTCGTCCTTTCAGAAGGAGAATTCACCAGTGTGCTGCTTCAAAGCAACACCTTGATGTACTACTGAAACGTTTCTAGATCCAGTCTGACACCTGGGGAATATTCAAAAGGTGAGGTTATCTGTGGCTAGTTAGTCTCTACCAAAAAAGTATTACTGATGGAAAGTAGCTTGTTCTGTACTGTGACAAAAACTAGATTCTTGAATCTAAACCAATGCATGCATCTTATCATCACAGGTAGATACATTATAGACTCAGCATTTATGCACGCAGTAATCTATGCATACAAAAAAAAAACCATAATGAAAACCAGTTGCAAAATTGCTGCTCTAGATATTGTATTATTTTTCTTTAAATTGCGCATTTATGCAAACATACATTCACACCTTGTTGAGCTTTGTTCATCCTGAAGCCTGACTATGACCCTTTACTTTCTGTATTTAAGGAATCCCAAACCATATACACATGGGAGGCGGACCCCCTCAGTTCAACCGCTTAGAGGAAATGGTAAGTGAAAGTGCATTGACGGAGGCAGCAGTGTTGGTGTTTGTAATATGAATATGTTTTTTCGAGCCTCACTAATTCACAAGAGTATGCACAGCTTCAGAACATGCCCAGACAGTATAGGCAGCAGTAGGGAAAGTTCCCTCTAGCCCACTCAGAATGGGTACGTCATTGGCAGAAGCAGTGCAAGATTTGCTCAAACCTGTACAGCATTACTAGGAGCAGCATGTATACAGAATCAAAAGCAATATAGAGCATGGGCTGGCGTAGTGAAAAATGAACAAACCAGGTACAATACGATCAGCAAAGTTGCGCTTTTTCGTCACACATGTCAGGTAAAGCACAGGCAGATGTGCAGTTTTTCTTCCTGTAACATGCACCATACTATAAGCAACACAAATCTACATACAAACAGCATTGATAACAGGAATTCTAGCTTATCTAATGCACACAGAATACACAGACTCCGTGCAAGTTGCAGGGTCCATCTCTTCATCTATGCAAGCTTTTGTCATTTTGCACTACCAGGTAAAACAAGAATTTGCAATGCAATAGGCCTTGCATTTGCGCAAGTTTAATGTATTGGAATTGTAAATGCCAGTGTATTTACACTGGGTGAGTGTCAGAGGCATTGTGATGGCAAGAGGAGTTTATACCTGCATACATAACCACTGATTTGGGTATTTGCCTCTTCTCTTTAATAATCTTAAAATAGAATCCCTCTCACACCCCAAGCCTTGTGAAGGCTAGTTAACTCACGAGAGACAGCGAAGCAGAGCAACGCCAGTGTGAACCAATATCAAGCGGCAGGCGGGATTACCCTCCATTTTCTGTTTACTACAGGTTTTGCGACGGCGCTGTCTAGGCTCGACCTAAAAATTCATGTGTCCATCTGTAATGCAACTGGTGCTTATGTAAAGCACTCTGATAGTTTCGGGTCGAGTTTGCGCTACATAAAACTGCCCCATAAAATTTGTGAGATGGAAAAAATATCAGCTGATGAACTTGAAACATTACAAGTCTATTGTCCTGCTGATGTAAATGTTGCAAGCCGTGAATCTTTTTATTAAATTCCCTGGAGATATTTCTGCCTGGTTCAGAAGCTGACATCTAGGGCTGCACAGAGAGCTCTTCTCCTGGAGCAATGGGCAGCACTGTACCATCCCACCTGGCGTGCGTGTTCCCGTCAGTGGTCTAATGCTGGTTAAGTGAATACCCTAGCCGTGCCTAGCTCACAGAGGGTGTGTGTTCCAATCGGTGGGCTAATGCTGGTTAAGTGAATACCCTAGCCGCGCCTAACTCACCGAGGGCGTGTGTTCCAGTCAGTGGGCTAATGCTGGTTAAGTGAATACCCTAGCCACGCCTATTGCCCTAAGTGAAACCTGCTTTTCTCGATCAGTGTGTATCTGAGCCCTTCCTGTCCCCGCTTCCTTCAGATCTCTAGGTAATGCACCACTAATGCCGCCCCCCTGAGTGACAGGGTCAATCCTCGGTAGATGTCCCTAAAGCAACACCCTGTTCGGGGCGAGTTGCAGGAACGGGCGAGTTTCCGCAGCTGACCCGCATAGTTCAGCAGGCCACTGCTAAACGGCTGGCCATTCATCACTGCGGAAAGAGGGAACAGTTGCACGTCTCAGCAGGGCGACGGACTACTATGAACTTTCCCCCTGCCCTCCTGCCCTGCCGAGTGCGCCCCCGGAGCTAAACTTAGCCACTTCCAGAAAGCAGCGCCTCTTAGTCAAGGGGCGAGCTTGTGGGCACAGGAGGAGGAGGCTAAGTGTGCATACTGCAGTGCCAACAGTTTGCGTGCAGCTGGGGTCAGACCTGTGGCACATACAACACACACACACAAGCACACCAGAGCAGACGCATGTAGGGCAGGAGCAGACCCATTAGATCAATGCCTTTCCTTTTATATCACCTCAACCCTGCCCACTCTTCCACCCACGTTAAAATAGGTGTTCGAGGCATGTGGGCTGCTGAATTCATATCTTGTGCATAGATCGCCGCCTAGTGTTGGGTCCGGATGATTGCACATTGTTGTACTGGAAGAATCTTCGAAGTATCACGAGATAGGTGGCTCCTTGCATGGGCATCCTCTCCATCCTCAGATTGTTTTTTTCCGCCATTGGGTTCGGATGTACTTTTCTTTACTCAAGTTCGGAAACTTTTCTTTAAGGCCAAAAGGCCTTTGGGGTCGTCGGTATTGTTAATTCGATCGGTGCCGAGTTCTTGTTCCAGTTCTTTTCGAAGCAGGACGTCGAGGAGAGCCTCATGGCCTTTTCGACACCAGAGGCCCGATCGTCGATGGAACGGAGCCCGTTCAAACGATGCCCCCTTTGTAACTCGAAATACCCGCACATCGATGTACACCCGGTGTGCAACAAGTGCTTATCATCCGACCACAACGAGGACAACTATCTAGCTTGTGCTCGATTCCGGTCGAAGAAGACGCTTCGGCTCTGACGTGCAGCAAGACAAACAATGACGAAGCCAGCGCCCGACCCGGTGAATATCTTCGATGAAGACGACGATGAGGTCGTCGAGACTGAGGATCCGGAACAAGCATCGGATCCAGGTTCGGAGCACGACTCCACCTACTATGAAGACGAAGAAGAACGAGTCGAGGAAGAACAACACGTCGAAGAGGTAAGGGACGACGTGTCCCCCATCGGAGCCGTCGATGACGACTCGAGTGATGAACCAGGCCTAACAGTGGGTACTGGGCCTCAAAAAGACACTCAAAGACTTTCTAAGGCTCAGGTCGAGGCATCGCCAAAAGGCCTTAGCCAAGATCTTGACAAACATTCTATAGCCCCGCGTCTCGGCCCGGCTAAGAATATCTCACACGAGCCATCGGTCGCCCTACAGAAAGCGAAACCGAAAGCTATCGAGACAATAACGAAACCGAAACTGCTGAAAACAGTCCTTGGATCGAAGAGTGCGACCACATCAGTTTTGACGCCGAAGAAAAGCGTCGGCGACCCTGCTGGATCGACCACAAAGGGTGTTGAAACGAAGATTGGTGCGCTAAAGTCTATCGCTAAAGCCAAGTACGTCGAACCGACGAGGTCGGCGTCGACGGACAGCGACACAAACAAAGGACTCGAGTCTCAGAAAGCCCTCGACCCGAGGCACCGAGTCGAACAACAACAGCTCGGCAAGACACTCGAGCCGAAACCTAAAGGCGCCTCGAAGGAGCAAGTCGAACCGAAGAAAAAGAGCGCGCCTCCGGCGCAACAGACAACGAAGTCCACGCAAGGCCAGAAGCACGACGACAAGGTGAAGTCTGTCGGTCCAATATCGACATTGGGCCCAAAGCCGCCGATAAAGTTCGGACTGCCCCCGACAGCACGGCCTAAGGTGATCGATCCGAAGACAAGGATCGAACCGACCAAGTCGGTGGCACTTGGGAAAAGGAGTCATCCACTACAAGAGAATGTTCTGTACCAGGAGCCCTCCTATGATAATCAGTCGAAGCTCCAAATCGACACCGACGCAGGTAAACTTACAGTTTATCAACGAAAAATCAGGTCGGAAAATCCTCTGGAGTCATATAAAATCCCACTGAAGAAGAAAAGGGATTCTTCAACCTCACCTGTCCATTTTGAACCTGTAAGGTACTATAGCCAGGACACCTCTGCAGGCTCACCCACACGCTCTACTGAGGATATGGGGTATGACTATGATGAACAATATAGTTACCCTGCAGGCAATGATCAGGAGGACCAGACTCAAACCTGGACAGATCCTATTGACCAGGGGGGAGTCGCAACCTATCCCTGATACTCCTTCTTACCCTGTAAAAACTTTGCCAACAGAGGATACAGCAGCGTTTAACGCGTTACTAGAGAGGGCGGCACAAAATCATGATGTGGACATGCATGCTGACCCAATTGAGGGGGATTTCTTGTTTGACACTTTTCTCCACTTCAGAGAAATCAGTTAAGACATTGCCAATGTTAAAGGGTGTCCTCAAACACGCTGGAGACATTTTCAAGGAAACCACAAGGGAAGGGTTGTTAACCCCATAAGTGAACAAAAATACAGACCGGCGCCTGTGGACCCTACATACATTCGGGGACAGCTGCCGTTGGACTCTTTGGTTGTATTCAATGCTCGTAAACGTGCCAACTCCCAAACTACGGGTGATGCTCCCCCTCCAGACAAAGAGTCTAAAGTATTAGAAGCTTCTGGTAAAAGGGTGGCTGCTCAAGCAGCTAACATCTGGAGAATTTCCAACACACAGGCCCTATTAGCCAGATACGATAGGGCACATTATGACACATTAGAGCAACTGCTACAACATTTGCCTGATGCCTACAAGGAAGGGGCGGAAACTCTCATACAGGAAGGGAAACTGATATCCAACGCATCCATTAAATGTGCTCTAGATGTAGCAGACACTGCAGCCAGGGCCATCAACACAAGTGTCATGCTCAGAAGGCATGCTTGGTTGCGCATCTCAGGGTTCAAACAAGAGATTCAAACCACATTATTAAATCAGCCTGTAAACCCTGATTTTTTTATTTGGTCCTGATATGGACACAATATTAGAAAAAATTAAAAAGGACACAGACAGCCAAATCCATGGGTGCCTTGCAGTCACAACAATTCAGAGGCGGCTCCTTTCGTCGCTCCGGTAACAGAGGAGCTACAAGAGGCCAGGCATCACAGCAGACTCCATACAGTAAAGGGAGCACGCAAACCACCTATAATAAGAACAATAGAGGTGGTTACCGTGGCAACAGCAACAAAGGCAGAAGACGAGGGAATAACGCCAGATCCTCCACCAATACTAAACAGTGACGCCTTGCCACTGCCCCCAGACCATATAACACCGGTCGGGG
The DNA here is from genome assembly GCF_964261635.1 of Lissotriton helveticus. Lineage (NCBI taxonomy): Eukaryota > Metazoa > Chordata > Amphibia > Caudata > Salamandridae > Lissotriton > Lissotriton helveticus. The sequence continues at coordinate 1,985,906,593 of NC_136065.1, forward strand.
GACAATTACAACAGTTCCTACCAGTCTGGGAGAGCATTACAACAGAAAGGTGGGTGAGACAACTTATTCAGTACGGCTATTGTCTAGAGCTAACGTCCACTCCACCCAACATACCCCCAAGACACCGTCCTATGTCCGTAGAGCACCTAGACTTATTGCAGCAGGAGGTTTTCAGCATGCTGCAAAAAGGGGCCATAGAACTCGTCCCTATAGAGCAACAGGGTACCGGGGTGTACTCACTGTACTTTTTAATCCCCAAAAAGGACGGGTCTCTCAGGCCTATACTAGACCTCAGGCCCCTAAACCAATACATCTTGTCAGAACATTTTCACATGCTCACTTTTACAGCAGGTTCTACCTTTACTCCGTCAGGGAGACTTCCTCGCAACATTAGACCTAAAGGATGCATATTTCCACATACCGACATATCCAGCACACAGGAAGTATCTCAGGTTTACCATACAAAACCAGCACTACCAGTTCAAAGTACTGCCTTTCGGGGTAACAACCGCCCCAAGGGTGTTTACCAAGTGCCTAGCGACAGTAGCGGCGCACCTGCGAAGTAACAATATCCACGTCTACCCTTATCTGGACGACTGGCTTATCCAAGCAAAGTCAGCCCAGCAATGTGCCGACCACATGTCCCGCACTATTCACCTCCTCCACAGCCTCGGATTCTCATTAAACTACACAAAGTCTCATCTCCAGCCCGCCCACGTACAACAGTACCTGGGAGCGACAATAGACAGCAAGCTTCAACAGCATTCAGTCGCTGATCCAGGGATTTAGACCCCAATACTCGCTCCCGCACAGGTATTTATGCAGTTGATAGGCATGATGGCCTCCTGCATATTCATAGTCCCCCACGCAAGACTACACATGCGTCTGCTTCAGGAGTGCCTAGCACAGCAGTGGAACCAGGCTCATGGACAATTAAAAGACCTAGTGTTGGTGACCGGTCGCGCATAGAACTCTCTGCATTGGTGGAACCCACAAAACCTTTGCAAGGGTCGACCGATCCAGGAGCCTGTACCACAAATAGTGCTCACGATGGACGCATCTCTCCTGGGATGGGGTCGCATGTCCTCCATTACACTGTCCAGGGGCTGTGGACAACCCAACAGAAAAAGATGCACATCAACCTGCTGGAACTGATGGCAATCTTCATGGCACTGAAGGCGTTCAAAGTACATTTGTGCAACAAAGTCGTGTTGATCCGGACGGACAACATGACTGCCATGTTCTACATACAGAAACAGGGAGGGACACACTCTCCGCAGTTGTCACATCTAGCGCAAAGCATGTGGAAGTGGGCCATTCAGAGGAACATCTTCCTCATGGCGGAACACCTCCCAGGCAAGGACAACCAGATGGCGGATCTGCTCAGCAGACACAGCCACCAGATGCACGAGTGGGAGATCCATCCCTCAGTGCTGCACCCGTACTTCAGCAGTGGGGTCACCCAGAAATAGACCTATTCGCCACAAAAGAAAACACAAAATGCCAAAGCTTCGCCGACAGATTTCCACATCCGCAGTCTCAGGGCAATGCGATGTGGATGAACTAGTCAGGCAAATTTGCGTACGCTTTTTCTCCAGCCCCGCTCATACCACTAGTGGCACGGAAACTGCGACAACACTCCATGACACTCATCCTAGTTGCTCCAACGTGGGCAAGGCAACCATGGTACACCACGTTCCTAGAACATTCCGTGGTGCCTCATCAAAGGCTAAAATTAACACCCAGTCTTTTAACGCAGAGCCATGGCGACATTCAGCACCCAGATCTGCAACAGTTGTACCTTGCGATCTGGCTCCTGAAGTCATAGAGTTTGGTTACCTGAACTTGCCTCCTGACTGTATGAATATTATCAAAGAGGCAAGAAGACCTACTACCAGGGCATGCTATGCGGCGAAGTGGAAACGGTTTGTCATCTATTGCTCCAATAATGACATAAATCCGCTCGACGCATCTACTCAAAACATCATATGCTTCTGTTGCATTTACACAGATGCAATCTGGCTTACAGTTCCATACGTATACATTTAGCTGCTGTGGCAGCTTATCTTCAGAACAGGCAGCACCTTTCCCTCTTCAGAGTGCCTGCTATTAAAGCTTTCATGGAGGGACTCAAACGAGTAATTCCTCCTAGACACCCACCTTCACCTGTCTGGAACTTGAACATTGTTCTCACCAGACTAATGGGACCCCCTTTTGAACCGCTACACTCATGTGAGATACAGTTCCTAACGTGGAAAGTGGCCTTTCTAGTGGCAATTACCTCCCTTAGAAGAGTTAGTGAGCTACAAGCTCTAACTATTCAGGAGCCATTCATACAAATTCACTCAAATAGGGTTGTGCTACGAACAAACTCTAAATGTATGCCAAAGGTGATATCTCAGTTTCACATCAATCAAGCTATAGAACTGCCAGTGTTCTTCCCAAATCCAGATTCAGTGGCAGAAAGAGCTCTACATACCTTAGACGTTAAACAAGCTCTCCTGTACTATATAGACGGGACAAAACTTTTCAGAAACACTAAGCAACTGTTTGTTGCCTTTTCACCACAGCACAAAGGCAACCCCATTTCCAAATCAGGTATAGCCAGGTGGATTGTTAAGTGCATACAAATTTGTTATCAAAAAGCTAAACGCACATTAACAGTACCCCCAAGAGCGCATTCAACACGCAAATTAGGGGCATCCATGGCTTTCCTAGGGAACATTCCTCTAGAAGACATATGTAGAGCAGCCACATGGACTACCATACATACATTTACCAAACACTACTGCGTAGATTTACACTCCATACAGCAAGCAGCTGTAGGACAGGCTGTTCTCAAGACTCTTTTTCAGACTGCCGCAGCTGGCACGGGCAACCACCGCTAAAAGGGAGACTGCTATACATTCTATGCACAAGATATGAATTCAGCAGCCCACATGCCTCGAACGAAATATGCTACTTACCAGTATGCATCTGTTCTTGGCATGTAGGGCTGCTGATATTCATATCGCCCTCCCTCCTCCACGGTGCCTGTCGCAGCTGTAGCGCTCAGAATTAATCTCTAGCATGGACATCACTTACTGTATCATACTCCATCCCGGCCACAATGGCGAAAAACAATCTGAGGATGGAGAGGATGCCCATGCGCACTGTAGTCCAGGGGAGGAGCCACCTATCTCGTGATACTTCGAAGACTCTTCCAGGACAACAATGAGCAATCATCCGGACCCAACACTAGGTGGCGATCTATGCACAAGATATGAATATCAGCAGCCCTACATGCCAAGAACAGATGCATACTGGTAAGTAGCATATTCCTTCTACGTACAGATCCACCACTGGATTCTCTTAAAGTTGCCCCTGCTAGGAAGACACATTCTGCGACGTCCATCTCATCTGCCCCACCAGAAAAGGATAGCAAGAACATGGACTCCTTGGGGCGGAGAATGTGTAATACGGCAGGCTCCGTAATAAGAGTGGCGAGTGCAGCTGCTTTACTGGGGCGTTACGACCGACTGTTCTGGGATTCCTTAACAAGATTCGTTGACAAATTACCCAAGGAGGATCAAAAAGATTTCTTGGAAATTGTACAAGAAGGAGGTTTGGTGGCCAATCAGATTATTGGTACGGTGGCCAACTGCTGATTTAGCAGCTCATGGTTATGCCCATGGTATCTGTTCCAGGAGATCAGCCTGACTCCGCCTCACAGGCCTCAAACCTGATGCTCAGAGGAAAATTGTTAATTTGCCGTTTAATTGATCAACGTTGTTTGGATCACATGCAGAAGATGAGATAGCTAAGATGAAAACCGAACTAGATACTCTTAAGGCTGTTGGCCTGGAGAAAGAGATTTTGGTTGTCGCTTTCGTTCCAACGACAAATAACAGCGAGGGCAAACATCGAACTGGTCCTCACAAAACCAGGGCCAATCTCAACAGAGGTCGCAGTTTCAGCAATGCAGACCTGGACATGGCGAGGCAGTAACAGACAGTAGTCGACCGCTTCAAAACAGCCACAAAAACCATGCGATATACCTTCATCCAAAGCCGTTGTCCACTCCGGTCGGAGGCAGCATTGCATTATATCTGGACAAGTGGAGGCATTTAACAAAGGACAGGTGGGTCATCGACATTGTTCAGAACGGATATCTTCTCAAATTTAAGAAACCTCCTTCTTCCATTGTTCCAAAAAGTGGTTTTCCCCAGAACCAAGGTTTGCTGCAGAAAGAAGTGAATACCTTATTGAGCAAAAATAGAGAAAGTGCCAAAGCCACAAAGAAATCAGGGACTTTATTCTCGTTTTTTCCTTGTACAAAAGAAAGGTCCTACTGCAGAGTACAGACCTATACTGGATTTGAGACTGTTGAACAGATTCATTTGAAGAGAAAAATTTTGAATGTTGGCACTTCATCAAATCTTCCCTCAACTTTAGCAAGGGGATTGGATGTGTTCCATCGATCTGAAAGACGCATAATTTCATGTGCCAATTTGAAAGAGACATCGCAAGTTTCTGAGATTTCCAGTGTCTGTTAAGCATTACCAATCTGCAGTTCTTCCGTTCGGGCTGAAGTCAGCTCCCCGAACATTCTCCAAGTGTATGGCGGTGGTAGCCACCTTCCTTCGGAAGCAGAGGATTTTCATTTACCCTTACTTGGACGACTGGCTCCTGAAGAGCTAGTCCCCATCTCTGCTGCAGGATCATCTCTCAAGATGCCTTCAACTGCTACACAAACTAAGGCTTCAGGTCAATTTCAAAAAGTCCATACTAAACCCTACGCAACGGATTCATTATCTGGGTTCCTTCCTCGACACAGAAAATGTCTCATTACAAAGGAGCCACATTGGATGCCATCATTTCGCAAAAGAACTCTATCACGATCAACCACATACTTCCCGTCGACTGGTCAGACCACCACATGATCCTGTTTCATATTAATCACCCCACTATCTCCTACCAACCTCCCCACGACCCCCCTAAATGGACGAGAAACATCTCCCATGTACCCCTGGATACCCTGGCAGCGCAGTTAAGCTCACTCCTCCAGGACAACAAAGCCCACCTCTCCACCAAAGATCTCACTGATCGGTACAATTCCGATCTAGGGGCCATTCTCGACAAGCTAGCTCCACTTAAGCTCAAAAGAAGCAGAACCACTCCTTCTAGAACTTGGTTCAACAATGACCTTAACACAGAAAGGAGAATCCTAAGAGCCAAAGAAAGAAAACGGAGAAATAACCCGACTGCGATCCTTCGTGACCAACTGAAATCAGCCCGTAGGAAATACAACAATCACATCAAAAATAAGAAATCCAACTTCTTCCGCGAGGCACTGGACAAGGCCAAAAACAGACCGAAGGAACTCTACAGCATCATCAGACAACAAACCTCCAAACCAGTGTCCTCTTCTGTACAGGCGTCCAAAGAACTCTGTGATAACTTTGCTCACTTCTTCAACTATAAGATAGCAAGAATCGAACTTTCACTAGACATCAATGAATCGCTTCCTAAGAAGAGCAGCTCGGCTGTACCCCCTGCCCTCTCTCCTGGCTCTTTTCCCACCCTCTGGCTCAGCTTTCGTCCTGTTCTAGAAACAGAGATAATCGCGCTGATCGTGTCCTCCAAACCATCAGCCCACATCTCTGATCCCATTCCTCCCCTACTAATCAAGAAATTAAAACACGCCTTTGCACCTATTTGGGGCAAAATCATAAACAGCTCCTTAAAAAATGGAGTGGTCCCTGATTGCCTAAAAATGGGACAAGTCACCCCCCTGCTGGAAAAAAACGGTCTAGACTCGACAGATCTGAATCACTTCAGACCTATATCCAACCTCCCCTTGCTCTCCAAAACACTTGAACGCTGCGTTCTTCATCAACTGACACAGCACCTGGACAACATCAACCTTCTAGACCCCCACCAGTCTGGCTTTAGAAAGAGCTGCAGTACAGAAACCGCGATGCTGAACATCATAGATGACTTACATGGTTCTCTAGACTCTGACAAATGCTGCCTCCTCATTCTCCTTGACCTCTCGGCAGCATTTGACAGTGGACCACAAACTCCTCATCAAGGCTCTCCAAGAAAGAGCCGGCCTCGGCGAGGTAGTTCTCAAGTGGTTCTCCTCCTTTATAAACAACCGCACCCAATTAATAAAAATCAAGAACTTCACCTCCGAAACCCAGCAAGTTAACAAGGACGTCACCCAAGGATCGGTGCTCTCTCCACAGCTTTTTAACATCTATATGGAACCGCTCGCCAAACTACACAATAAATCCAACATCCGCTTCCACCTCTACGCGGATGACACGCAGATCTACCTGGAACCCTTCTCTCTCACTGACATCCAAAGACTAAATGATGTCCTGAAAGATGTGCAAGAATGGCTAACAAACAACCATCTGAAACTAAATCCAGACAAGACCGAGACACTCCTCATCTCGAACAAGGATGACAACCCTCAAATCACTGAATGGCTAAAGGCAATCGATGCACTCAAAGGGAATCTCACTCTAGCAGACTCTGTTAAATCTCTCGGCGTCACCCTGGACCCAAAACTAAACTTGATGAAACACATTAAGAGCTCTGCCAAAAGCGCATTGTTTAATCTCAAACTTCTGAACAAAATCAAACCCTACATTCATAACAAGGATCTCAAACTGGCCACTCAATCCCTGGTACTGTCAAGACTGGACTATGGTAACACAATTCTAACAGGTATTCCTAAATCCCACCTGGCACCGATCAAAAGAACATTACATGCGGCAGCCAGAATGATCACCGGCATCTACAAATCTGATCACATCTCCCCGGCACTCAAAGAACTCAAATGGCTACCAGTAGAAATGCGAAGTAGCTTCAGGACGGACTGCCTAACCCACAAAGCCCTCCATAACGGCAAACCCGAATACCTGGCAAAAAAAATCAAAAAAGCTGGTCAAGCCAGGAATCTGAGAAGCTCTAACTCCCTCCTGCTCATCATACCTAAAACCAAAAAGAAAAGAACAACGGATTGCTCTTTCACGGGAAACGCCCTTAAAATGTGGAACTCCATCCCCACGCACATCAGAACCATACCGTCCTTTGTGGAATTTAAAACACAGCTCAAGTCCCTGTTCCTCATCCGTTCTCTTGGCTGTGGATAAGGTGTAACAGACTGTAACATCAAAACTTTGTGCCCCCTTGGAACCCTGATACCAAAGAATCTCTGCAGTACATTTTTGCAGCTCCTACTTTTTTTTTCGTGGATTGTCAATACCTTTCCTAGGTCTTGCATTTGGGGATTACATGCGATTTTGTAAAGTATATTGAACCCTTGATACCTAATAAGCTCTGCAGTACACATATCCATCGCTCACTGTGACACTCGTGGATTGTCAAAAACCTGTCTTATGTCATGTTTTTTGTTGCTTTTGTTGATTATATTCTATTCCCTACTGTAAAGCGCTCTGTTACCTCTGGGTCTTGACAGCGCTATAGAAAACTTCATAAATAAAAAAATAAATAAAAAAATGTAAACGTGTGTCCTTTGGAGGAGAGGTGGTTATCAATCCTAGCAAAAAGCCAGATTCTTCTTCATACAGAATTCCCGACAGTTCGTCAAGTGTCATCTCTGCTGGGGTCCATGGCTTCATGCATCTTTATAGTATCAAATGCAAGATTGCACATGCGCCCACTGCAACAATGTCTATGCAGAAATCAGGGTGCTGGGAGGATCAGATAAGTCTTCAGGCAGCCAAGGATTCCATCCGATGGTGGATGAAGAGATCACACCTAATGAAAGGAGTGCCATTTCATCAGGATCCTCCAAAATAGACTGGTCACAGATGCCTCTCTCCAGGGTTGGGGTGCTCATATGGGCCCTTTGCAAAAACAAGGTCTTTTGTCCGACTCCGAGAGGGGTTACCACATCAATCTGCTAGAGATAAGAGCTGTACATCTGGCTCTCAAGACCCTGTTTCCGTCGTTCAAGTCTCGATCCCTCCTGATTCAGACAGACAATACGACAACAATGTATTATTTAAACAAACAGGGAGGTACCCGGTCAAGGACTCTCCATATAGTCCCAAGCCAGTCCCAAGCCATATGGAACTGGCTTCTGGCAAGGGACTTGTCGTTAGTAGCTGTACATCTGCCAGGTTCTCTCAATACGCAGGCAGATTTTCTCAGCAGAGACTTCATCGAGGCCCACGATTGGGTTCTCAACGACGAGGTCGCAGGCAACATCTTTCAGGCATGGGGAACTCCAGACATCGACCTGTTTGCAGACGCGGGAAATGCAAAATGCCCCGTCTTCGCATCCAGGTTTCCCCAGAAATTATCTCGAGGGAATGCCTGTAGGAGAGTAGGGTCTGCTTCCTATGGCCACCCCCGCTTTTTGCTTTGCTTTACTGGTTTTCGAATTAGATGTGGCTGTGGGCCTGCTAATCAGACCCACAGCCCAGATGCACTCTCTCTAAATTTACACCATGTACTCTAGGTACATACACAATTGGGAATTGGTCCACCTTGTCAGCCCCTGTAGAAGTGTACCCTAGGTACTCAGGGCATAGGTGTAACCAAGGCCTACCAGGGGCTGCTGCATGTATTATGCCACCCCTGGCTGGCCACTCAAATAGACACAACTGGCTGATCACTCAGCTGGGGCAAGGTTGTGTAATCACCCCTTGCTTAGTTATGGTATTCCTATACCTACTTATATATAGACACATAGCAACCTATAAGTCACTCCTATGGCAGGCCTTAAAAATCCTGGAGGCAGAGTACTTGGTTATATGTGAGAGGGTGCTCTAGCATGAGCGGAGCCTGTCTGCAGCTTGCGGAACCATGTCATTATAGCTGTTCTATGATATTGCCATACCATATACTCTTAAGTGCATTATGAACCTCGCGGTTAAATGCGAACTCTGGTTTGGCTTTATCCAAACATGTCGTGTAAGGTGTCATATGCTTTGGAATACTACCCCCTCGGCAATACTGGCGACGGGGGTAGCATTCCACCCTTCTAGAGGGAGAAGACCTGTTGTTGCTGACTATCCTGGTTAAAGTTAACCAGAGCCCCAGTGTCACAAAATGGGCGCTGCTGCCACCGACACAAGTCTGGCCTCCTGCTGCTGGGAGTCCTTCCAGTCAAGGAGGTTTGGACAATAGGTTTCCTGCCTGAGGAGGTGCGAGCATCACCCCAGACAGGACTTTGTGTATTGGGACAGGGAGGGCTGAATAGAATGAGACACTGCCTGGAGCACCCTAGGTGCTCCATGCATACCCCGGTTCAAACCGGTTGCTGGGGCACACCAGCCCCAGCTCTGGCGCGAAACTGGACAAAGGAAAGGGGGTGTAACCACCCCCCTTCCTGGTCCCACCCATAGGAGGGACCTAGAAAGTAATCCAGCCCCTTTTAGTTGTATAAAAGTAGGAGCTGAGTTCTGAGACTTTAGATTAATCCTGAATCGAAACTTGACACGAAACTCTGGACCTTCGACATTCTGCTGAAGCTGAAGACTGAAGAATCTCCCTTGTGGCCAAGGAGTGAGCACCCTGGGCAACCAGGCACCATCCAGCAAATCAACGGCTTGCTTTGTCGATGTTCCCGCCGGAACCCGAGCACAGAGCCTGACAAGACCCAGATTTCCAGACCTCTCTGACCCTCTCTTCACGACTGCAGCATAGCTGAGATCCGTGGAGGCGACGAGACACGTGGGACCGGACATCTTGGAAAGTCTGCAACTTGCTAACTGTGCAGCTCCTGAGGCATCCTCGAAGCTGTGCACTGGGAATTGAGAAACCCCGAACCCGAGCTCCGCCTGCACCGAAGATCAGCCCTCCACACTCCACGAGTTCTGCGTGGGGCCCTTCTGCTTGTGTGTTCTGCTCGACGCGTTGTCCGGTTGCTGGCCCGTTGGCTAGTAGCCTCTGTGACGACCATCCTTTTGAACCACCTCGCTGGTCTGGTTGCTCCAGACTGGCCTTTGCTTCCCTGCAAAGGTGAGGCACCCCAGACCTTGCTGGTCTGCACCAGAAGCTTTTGTTGAATCCTGCGTGGGTTGCCTTTGCTAAGGCTTGTTGACTCCAATCCGGAAGTCGACTCCTCCATCTGTGAGAACCTTCGTGGGACAGCTCGTCTCCAGCACCTGGTCGTCGTCGACGCCTCCTGGTCCACGTGGCTGCCAAGACAAGCTTCAAGACAGCACCTGATTGCTCCTCGACGTCGTCTGGTTCCACCCGGTCACTGGCTAGTGACCCAGACTCTGTCCCCTCTGCTTTCAGGTCCTCTTCATCCTCGATCCACCGTTGGATCCACCTGGACATCTTCCTCCTGGTCGCCTGCAGCATCTTTCTTCAAGGCTCCATAGGATTCAACGACGAAACCCGACACATCTTCACACCTATGCACCCGCCGTCCGTGGGTGAGGTAACGCGAATACTTCGGTACTCCCAAGGGTATTGACTATCCAAGTGTTTAAGTCTTTAGTTGTTTCCTCCTAGCTAAACCGGAAGTGTCCTAAATCCTTCTAAATCCAACTTCTACGTTCCCATTGACTTTGCATTGACTAACGCGTGTGTGTAAAGACACTGCACGCGCCGTCGTCTGTTCGCCTCCTACTCCTAAACTATTGTTCAGATAGTGTAGCCCCAGCGATGCCCTAGGCCCTTCCTTTTCTCGTGACGTGGTCCTTATACCACTTTCTTAATATATGGTTTGCTACGCCCCTAGGGCCTAACCGTAAATTGTTCAACCTAACGTATTCTGACTAAGTATCTTGTTATGTGCTTTGGCCTCTGATCTCATAAAGAGTTCAGATGAGTGTATTAGTAAATAAATACATATATATTTTATATCTATCCTGTGTGGTGTCCTTTCATTTGATATTCAAGGGGTTACATATGGTAAAACAGCTGGCTTTACACGCCCTCAAGAGTCTTTTAGCCTAAGACTGTTCTGTCCACGTTACCATTAGGAAAGCTGGTCTATAAGGTTGACTTACAGCCATCACCATAAGGGTTGTTTGGACTGGTGCAAGGTGACCACTAGAATAGTGAACATCATATACCAGGCCAACTATTCACATTGGTGTGCAGCGGTTGGGATTAGAGCTTGCTGCTGTTTTACCACTTGTAATCTTGAGATATCATTTGAAAGATCACATAGGTACCTATAGGTACATATAAAAACAAGTCTTAGTATACTTAAGTTCTACTGAACTTAGCTGTTATAGAGCCTGGGTCTAGCACACCCTGACTACAACTCCTAGAAAGGTTCTGTAGGAAAACAAATAGTGTAGGTAGGTGCACACCACACCTCACTAGAAACCATATCTCAGACCGTGAACCCCAGTGGTTCCCTGCCTGCAGAGGCAGATCCCTTGAGGACTGCTACGAGATATGAAGCCTTAGCTTTCCAAGAATTGAGACAACTGTGTACTTCTAGAAGGCTAAAACAGGGTTCAAACCCTACCCTCAGATTCCTGGTTGAGCTCTTAGAAGAGTATGATGCTCAACAAACACCTAACTCAGGTGCTTCGGGTAGTGCAGATGAAGTCCTTCCCTCCACAGATGATACTGTTGAACCAGAGAAAGAAGAGGAGGGAGTGGAGGAAGATTCTGAGGTAAACAGCCAGGTCCCAGTCAGAAGACTTAGCCAGGCTAACCTAAGCATACATGGGAGTCAGTATGGGCAGCCCCCATACAGACCCCCAAGTGAGCTTAACCAGAGGCAGAGGAGAGGAAGATCCCACTCAAGGGAATCTCTCCAATCTCAAGCTTCAAATGGCTCTCATGGCCCTGATCAGAGAGAGATGACCTCTCCTCAGAGAAGAGAACATGAGGCCAAAATGAGAGAGGCTGCTCTGAGGATTGAGAGGCAAGAACTTGAAGTTGCCTTGGCCAAAGAGAAGCGTGCTCGTGCTAGAGAGCACAGAGAGAGTGGGTTAGAACCCACTGGTGGCAGCAATATCCCTAAGGATAAAGATAGGTCCTATGAGAATAGAAACCTAAGCAAGATTGTGCCCCCCTACAAAGAAGGGGATGACATCCACAAATGGATAACTGCTTTGGAGAGGGCCTGCAAAGTACAGCAGGTACCCCAAAGTCAGTGGGCAGCAATCTTATGGCTCTCCTTTTCAGAAAAAGGTAGAGATAAGCTCCTCACAGTTAGTGATGGGGATGCTAACAACTACTCTGTCCTGAAGAGTGCTCTGATTGATGGGTTTTGCCTAACCACTGAATATAGGTTGTTGTTCAGGGATACCCAGAAGACACAGACTCAGGACTGGACTGATTTTGTTGATTGTGCCACTAAGGCTCTGGAAGGCTGGTTATTGGGAAGTCAAGTTAGGGACTATACAGGATTGTATAATTTGATCATGAGAGAGCAAATCTTTAACAACTGTCAAAACCAGTTATTGCATCAGTACCTGATTGACTCTGATCTGACCTCTCCCCAAGAATTGGGAAAGAAGGCAGACAAATGGATCAGAACCAGGATTCAGCAGAAAAACCAGAACCAGGGGGTGATCAGAAAAAAGCAGACCAGAAGGGTAATGAGCAGGAATCAAAAGACCAGAAGTCTTCACCAGGTCCCCAAAAGGCACAGGGGGAGGGTGACTCCAAAATGAAAAAACAAACAAGAAGGCCCAAAGAAGCCCTGGTGTGGATACTGTAAATCAGTCTCTCACTGGTTTAGTGAGTGCACCAAGAAGGGCACAGCACCAACCACGATGGCCCCTAAGGCAACTGTTCCCCTCTAGTCCAGCTATTAGTGGTGGTTCCCACCACAAGGGTGTAGTAGGGTTGACCCTGGGAACATAGGTGGACTCTGGCCTAGCCAGAGTACCAACTCAGGCTGTTCTTGTCTGTGATGGGGACATAGCAATGTCCTCTACTGTAAGTCCCAGTAATCTGAGCAAGTACAGGCAGACGCCTTTTATTAATAACAAGATGGCTCAGGCCTACAGGGACACATGTGCCAGTGTCACCATGTGACACCTAACTTTGTGGACCCTGAACAGATCATACTAGGTGAGAAATACCTAGTGACCAACGCTAGCAATGCCACTACCTCCCATAGTGTGGCAGTTGTTAACTTCTTCTGGGGAGGGGTAACTGGCCTAAAAAGAGTTGTTGTGAGTTCAGACCTTCCTGTAGAGTGTCTGTTGGGTAATGATCTTGAAACCTCAGTTTGGTCTGAGGTGGAGTATAGGACCCATGTAGAAATGCTGGGAACATCAGCACATGTCCTTGCTGTGACCAGGTCACAGTCCAAAAAGTGCTTACCTGAACAGGTGCTGGATCTTGGAACAATAGACCAGACACCACCCAAGAGAAAGAGCAAGAGGGTTAAGGCAGTGCCTTCCCCCGTGCCTCAGGTTGAGGATCAGCCCTTCCAGGAGGATGATTCTGAGATCCAAGAGGGAACTGTCCTAGAAGAGCTTGAGCCTGACCAGGTTGAGTATCTTGGGACAGGGGACCTTCAAGGGCAGATCTGAGGCAGGCACAATTAGACTGTTCCTATCTTGGACCCCTCAGACAGCAGGCTGCTGCTGAGGCTGCTGGGAATGCTCAAGGTACCCATAAAGTGTATTGGGATGATGGGCTCCTGTATTCAGAGGCTAGAGACCCCAAACCTGGTGCTTCCAGGAGGTTGGTTATACCTCTGCAATTTAGGGGCTACCTTCTTACCTTGGCCCATGATATTCCCTTAGCAGGACACCTGGGCCAGAACAAGACTTGGGACAGGCTTGTCCCTCACTTTCACTGGCCCCACATGTCAGAAGATACCAAGGAGTTTTGTCGCTCCTGTGTTACCTGCCAAGCCAGTGGCAAATCAGGTGGCACAACAAAGGCCCCCCTCATACCACTACCTGTGGTGGGGGGGGGTACCCTTTGAGAGAGTGGGGATAGACATTGTTGGACCAATGGACCCCCAAACAGCATCTGGGCACAGATTTATACTGGTGGTAGTGGATCATGCCACCAGGTATCCATAAGCTATTCCCCTGAGGACCACAACAGCTCCTGTTGTGGCAAGGGCCCTGCTTGGAGTTTTCTCCAGAGTGAGGTTTCCAAAGGAGGTTGTCTCTGACAGAGGTGCAAACTTCATGTCAGGATATCTAACTGCAATGTGGAAGGAGTGTGGTGTCAACTATAAGTTCACCACCCTCTATCACCCACCGTGCAATGGGCTTGTGGAGAGATTCAACAAGACCCTCAAAGGGATGATACAAGGGTTACCAGAAAAGCTGAGGCGAAGATGGGACATCCTTTTACCCTGCTTTTTGTTTGCTTACAGAGAGGTCCCATAAAAGGGGGTTGGCTACAGCCCTTTTGAGCTTTTGTTTGGGCATCCTGTAAGGGGACCCCTATGTCTTGTGAAGGAAGGATGGGAGTTACCTCTCAAAAAGCCTAAGCATGACATAGTGGACTATGTACTTGGTCTCTGCTCCAGGATGGCTGAGTATATGGAGAAGGCTTCTAAAAACCTTGAGGCTAGCCAAGAACTTCAGAAAGCTTGGCATGACCAAAAGGCTGTGCTGACTGTGTACCAGCCAGGACAGAAAGTGTGGGTGTTGGAGCTAGTGGCCCCAGCAGCACTCCAGGACAAATGGTCTGGGCCCCACACAATAGTTGAACAGAAATGAGAAGTCACCTACTTGGTGGACCTTGGGACTCCCAGAAGCCCCCACAGGGTGCTTCATGTCAACAGACTCAAAGCATTTGTCGACAGGGCAGACATGGGCTTGCTCATGGCTACAGATGAGGGGCAGGAGGAAGAGAGTGACCCTCCCCCAGACCTGCTTACTCAGAACCCTGATGATGGTTCAGTAGATGGTGTAGTCTTTGCTGACAGCCTCTCTGAACATCAGCAACAGGACTGCAGACAAGTTCTTCAGTCCTTCAGACATCGGTTTTCCCTGACCGCAAGTCAGACAAGCTGGTGCACCCATGAGGTGGACACTGGTGACAGTCTGCCTGTCAAGAGTAAAATCTGCAGGCAACCTGACCATGTCAGGGACTGCATTAGGGCAGAGGTCCAAAAGATGTTGGAGCTGGGAGTTATTGAGCCCTCAGAGAGCCCTTGGGCCTGTCCAAGTGCCAAAACCTCACACCCAAGATGGTAAGAGAGAGATGAGCTTGTGTGTGGACTACAGAGGTCTCAATGCTGTCACTAGGACAGATGCCCATCCCATCCCCAGGGCAGAGGAGCTCATTGATAGATTGGCTTCTGCCAAGTTCTTGAGCACATTTGACCTGACAGCAGGCTACTGGCAAATCAGACTAGTTGAGGATGCACAAGCCAAGACAGCATTTTTGACCCCCCTATATATTTTTTATATATATCCTGTGTGTTGTCCTTTCATTTGATATTCAAGGGGTTACATATGGTAAAACAGCTGGCTTTACACGCCCTCAAGAGTCTTTTAGCCTAATACTGTTCTGTCCACTCTACCACTAGGATAGCTGGTCTATAAGGTTGACTTAAACCATCACCATAAGGGTGGTTTGGACTGGTGCAAGGTGATCACTAGAATAGTGAACATCATATACCAGGCCAACTTCTCACAATGCTCTTTTGATAGAATGGTGTCAGTACTTACTGTACGCTTTTCCACCGATCCCATTAATACCAGCAGTGATCAACAAAATGTACAGAATCAACTCCTGAGAAACTTGTTTGCTAATACTAGCTGATATGTATGTATCAAAGTGGCTTTCTGTTTTCTGCTCGGCCGCTTGGAAGTGGGTATGAGCTTGATACTCAATTCAGTGCTTATGACTATTGATGAGTATCCCCTGGAAGAGAAGGATAAGTTACTTACCCCTAATCCTAATCCTAGTTCTCTTCCAGGGGTATACTCATCAAAGTCATAAGCACCCACCCGCCTCCCCGATCGAGCAGTAGTAGTTGTTGGATAAGTTACTGTTGTGTTTGATAGGCAGGTTCCTACAGGTTTCTATACCGTACAAAAGAACTGACTTAACTATCACCTGTGGGGCATGATGGGAGCAGGATTCTCTTAGAGGCCTAAAGGCAAACTGTTCAGATTCTCTGAGGCCTTAAAGGCGAGGTGCCAGTTCCATTTTCTGTACAGTGATGTTATTTACTTATGCAGCCTGATAGGCTATTAGCCTTTCATTACCTACTTTCTTTGATGAAAATAAAAGGTTTTTTTCTGCAGAATGTAACTAATGTTCATGTCTTTTACTTACTGTATATTTTGAGTTATTTTCATACTACAGAAAGACATGTAATTGTGGCTTGCTTAGCCTATTGGTTATGTTTACGGCTGCATATTTGTTATACATGGATATGTGTATAATATTTTAGTACTATGTACTCTATTTACATATTTTACACATATATTTGTATTCGGCTATATGTTCCGGGTTCCCGGATGATTGCACCTTGTTGTCCTGGAAGAGTCTTCGAAGTATCACGAGATAGGTGACTCCTCCCTTGGACTACAGTGCGCATGAGCATCTTCTCCATCCTCAGATTGTTTTTTCCCGCCATTGGGTTTGGATGTTATTCCTCTACTCCAACTCCAAATGGCCTTCGACTTCGACGGTATTGTTCTCGCTCGGTACTTCTTGACTCAACCAAACTTTCCGTCTTGATCCGGTTGTTGACGCGGGACGTTGGGCTTTTTGACGCCACGTGGGCCTGCTGTCGATGGAAAGGAGTCCGTTCAAAAGGTGCCCACAATGCCACTCCAAATTCCCGCATACTGACAAACATACAGTATGCAACAAGTGCTTGTCACCAGAGCACAACGAAGAAAATTGCCCAGCTTGTGCCCAATTCCGTTCGAAGAAAACCATCCGGAGTCGACGGGCCGCTAGGCAAGAGATGCAGCGACCGGCACCAGAACCGGAGAACATCTTCGATGATGAACACGACCTACCAGAAGCGGCAGACTCTGATCTAGAGATCGTCACCGTCGAGGACCAGTCTGACTCAGACGACGAGATCTCACCGGGTCAAATCGTGAGTACACAACCCCCAACGGCGCTTGTCCCAAAACCGAAGGCTCCGGTCGAAGCATCGCCTGAAGGCCTTAGCCTAGATCGACACGCTCCTTTAGAAGCCCCGCCTTCCAGCTCGGCTCCGAAGCCAAAAACAAGGCCTTCCGATAGCCCAGGTCCAAGTAACGTTCTCCCCAAGGAGGTTGTCGAACCAGAGAGGGTCGTCGAACCGAAAGTCGCTGAACCCAAGAGGGCCGTAGAGCCAAAGGTCGTCGAACCGAAGAAAGGCGTTGAGCCAAAAGTCGTTGACCCGAAGAAGGTGGTCGAACCAAAGAAGGTCACCCAACCCAAGAAGGTTATCGAGCCGAAGGCCGTCGAGCCGAAGAAAAGCCTCGAACCAAAGCGGGTCGTCGATCCAAAAGGAACACACGACCCAAAGAAGGCCGTCGATCCTAAAAAGAGTGGAGATCAACAAAAACACGATCACACTACAAAACCGTCAAACCGAAATAAGTCATCGAGTCGACAAGATATTGAGCCTAAGAAAGCTGAGCATAAAAAGCGTATCGATCCAAAAGCTCCAGTCGATCCGAAACAGGACGTCGACCCAAAGACAGACAGCGAGCCGAAAAAGACGGCTAAACCAACGAAAAACGTCGAACCGAAAATAGTTACCGACCCCAAAGCAACGGTCGAGCCGATAAAGACTCCACAACCGAAGGCCCTCGAGCCAAAAAGTAAAAAACACGTCAGTAAGCCAAAAACATTGGCGCCAAAGACACGGACAGTGGGAGAAGAACTCTTCCATCCCGATCCGGAATCAGAGGAACAATCTAAACTGTATATAAACCCTGAGATTGGCAAAGTTACAGTTTATTACCGAAAAAAGAGACCACTGGACACGGACACTCCTTCCCCTGTTCCTCCGAACAAAAAGGACTTCGGGACTTCTCCCTCTAGGCCCTTTACTCCTCCTCATTTTTATTCCAATATGCCTTTTGTGCCCTACTCCCCTACACATTCTGACTATAATGATGAGGATAACATGGGGGAAGATCCTCAAGATGACTTTAATCAACCAGTGGATCCACATCCACAAGATGACACATGGGAGGATCAGAAGGATCCATACGACACACAACATATCCCCGATGCCTCCCCATACCCTACAAAGCCATCGCCTACCGACGACACCATTGTCTTTAACCAACTGCTAGATAGGGCAGCAAAATACCACAACGTCGACATGCACACTGACCCAGTAGAAGAAGATTTTCTATTCAACACTTTTCTTACCTCTGAGAAAAATGTCAGAACACTTCCTATGCTAAAAGGGGTACTAAAACACGCGCCAGATATATTTAAAGATCCAGCCAGAGCATGTATACTCAATCCCAGGATTGAAAAAAAATATAAAGCGGCCCCTACAGACCCTGCCTATATTAAAGGCCAGTTGCCTCTAGAATCCCTGGTAGTAGCAAACGCTCGCTAAAGAGCAAACTCGCAAACTACAGGAGATGCTCCACCTCCTGACAAGGAGTCTAAAATATTGGAAGCCTCAGGCAAGAGAGTGGCCTCACAGGCTTCTAATTCATGGAGAATCGCAAACACACAGGCTCTACTAGCTCGCTACGATAGAGCACACTATGACCAGCTTGAGGGTTTAATGCAACACCTGCCAAAACCTTACAAAGCTCAGGCTAATGACCTCATTCAAGAAGGCAAATTTATTACAAATGCTCCATTAAATGAGCGCTTGACGCAGCCGACACAGCAGCCAGATCCATTAATACCAGCGTATTACTACGCAGACACGCGTGGCTATGCATCTCTGGTTTTAAGAATGAGGTGCAGTCCACCATCCTCAACCAACCAGTTAATCAAGACTTCCTGTTTGGTCCTGCAGTAGCCACCATTTTAGATAAAATGAAAAAAGATACCGAAACTGCTAAATCTATGGGCGCACTGCAGTTTCAACAACACTGAGGTTCCTTTCGTCGCTCCTTCTACAGAGGCATCCACGAGGCAACACTTCACAGACATCCTCTACATATAAAAGCAACACCCAAAGTTCCTTTAACAAAGGCTCTAACAGGGGAGGTTATAGGGGCAATAATAAGGGCAGATGACGTGGCGGCAACACCAGAGCCTCCACTGCCACCAAACAGTGACTTCATCACACTCCCTCCAGACCATCTAACACCAGTCGGAGGCAGAGTCAAACAATTCCTACCAGTCTGGAACGCAATTACCACAGACAGGTGGGTGAGACAAATTATCCAGTATGGTTATTGCCTGGAACTCACTTTTACTCCACCCAACATACCACCCAAACACCATCCTATGTCCAAGGAACTCATCACCCAGTTACAACAAGAGGTGTAATCCATGCTACAAAAGGGGGGTCATAGAGCCAGTCCCTATTCAACACCAAGGGACAGGAGTATACTCGCTATATTTCCTTATCCCCAAAAAGGACGGGTCCCTCAGACCAATATTGGACCTCGGACCGCTAAACCAATACATACTCTCGGAGCACTTCCACATGATCACTCTACAACAAGTACTCCCGTTACTCCAGTAAGGCGACTACCTAGCAACATTAGACCTCAAGGACGCATATTTTTACGTACCTATACATCCAGCTCACAGGAAATACCTCAGGTTCACAATAGAAGGTCAACATTTTCAGTTCAAGGTTCTCCCCTTCGGGGTAACCACAGCCCCAAGAGTATTCACAAAATGTCTAGCGGTAGTAGCTGCACAACTCAGAAGGCAACACATCCACGTGTTTCCATACCTGGACGATTGGCTCATAAAAGCAAACTTGTACACGCAGTGTGCAAGCCATACATCTCAGACACTCCAGCTGCAACACAGCCTGGGTTTTTCCATAAACTGCCCAAAATCGCATCTACAACCCTCCCACATACAGCAATATCTGGGAGCTACCGTAGACACCTCAGTAGCAAAGGCATACCCAAATTCAACCAGGATAGCCAATATGCAAACTCTCATTCAAAAATTTCAGCCACAACACTCTTTGCCAGCCCGAGTGTTCATGCAGCTCATAGGCATGATGGCCTCCTGCATAGTCATTGTCCCTCATGCCAGACTTCAAATGCGTCCACTACAAGAATGCCTAGCACGGCAGTGGAACCAAGCTCAAGGACAACTGAAGGACCTGGTGTTGGTAGACAGTCGCGCTTATAACTCTCTGCAGTGGTGGAACCTACAAAACCTTTCCAAGGGGCGACTGTTCCAAGAGCCGGTTCCACAACTAGTACTAACAGCGGACTCATCACGGACAGGCTGGGGAGCCCACCTACTTCAATACACAGTCCAAAGGCTCTGGACAGTAAAACCAAAGAAACTGCATATCAACCACTTGGGATTGCTAGCAATATTTCTGGCACTAAAAGCATTCCAAAAATACTTGTACAACAAGGCCGTGTTGATCCGGACGGACAACATGACAGCCATGTACTACATCCAGAAACAAGGAGGGACACACTCTCCACAGCTGTCCCACTTAGCACAGAGCATATGGAGGTGGACAATTCCAAGAAACATTTTTCTCCTAGCAGAACACCTGCCAGGGAAAGACAATCAAGTAGCGGATCTGCTAAGCAGGCAAAGCCAACAGCTACACGAATGGGAGATTCACCCCCAAGTTCTCCCACCATTCTTCCAGAAATGGGGGCACCCAGAAATAGATCTGTTTGCCACAAACAAACTCAAAATGCCAGTACTTTGTCACCAGGTTCCCACATCCGTTGTCACAAGGCAATGCGATATGGATGAACTGGTCAGGCAGATTTACGTACGCTTTTCCGCCAACTCCACTGATTCCGCTGGTGGCACGCAAACTGCGTCAGCAGTCACTCACAATGATCCTGGTTGGTCCCACATGGGCAAGACAGCCATAGTACACAACGCTCCTGGAACTCTCAGTAGTTCCCCATCAAAAACTGCGGCTCTCGCCCCATCTTTTAACTCAGAACCATGCAGAAACCCAACATCCAGATCCCTATCAGATTAACCTAGCGATCTGGCTCCTGAGGTCTTAGAGTTCTGATACCTTAACTTACCTCCTGATTGCATAAACATTATCAAGGAGGCAAGAAGGCCAACTACTAGAGCATGCTATGCAGCTACATGGAAAAGATGTGTAATCTATTGCAACAATAACCAAATCAATCCATTGGATGCTTCCATCCAAAACATTATCTGTTACCTCTTGCATCTTCAAAGATGCAATCTAGCATACTCTTCTCTAAGGCTACATCTTGCTGCTATAGCAGCATATCTCCAAAACAGGCAACACCTTTCCCTGTTTAGGGTACCACCAATCAAGGCTTTTATGGGGGGTCTTAAAAGGATAATCCTTCCAAAACACCGACCTTCACCAGTCGAACTTAAATTTGGTACTTACCAGACTTATGGGTCCTTCTTTCGAATCACTCCACTCATGTGAATTGCAATTTCTAACATGAAAGGTGGCATTCTTGATTGCCATTACCTCCCTCAGGCGAGTAAGTGAGCTTCAAGCACTAACAATTCAAGAACCCTTCATGCAAGTACATGCAAATAGGGTAGTACTTAGGACAAACCCTAAGTTTATGCCAAAAGTCATATCCACTTTCCATATCAATCGATCAATAGAACTGCCAGTTTTCTTCCAAAACCCACAGTCAGTAGCCGAAAGAGCCCTACACACACTAGATGTAAGGAGAGCTCTGCTATATTATGTTGACAGGACTAAACCATTTTGAAAAACAAAGCAACTGTTTGTTGCTTTTTCACCGCAACATAAAGGTAATCCCATCTCAAAATCAGGAATAGCCAGATGGATAGTTAAATGCATTCAGATATGCTATCAAAAAGCTAAACGCACTCTAACAGTTCTCCCAAGACCACACTCTTCGCGCAAAATCAATCAATCAATCATGGCATTTGTATAGCGCACTACTCCCCCGGAAGGGTCTCAAGGTGCTAGGGGAGGGGGGGCCATCACTGCTCGAAGAGCCAGGTCTTGAGTTGCTTCCTGAAGGAGAGATGGTCCTGGGTTAGCCAGAGGTGGATGGGGAGGGAGTTCCATGTCTTGGCTGCCAGGTAGGAGAAGGATCTTCCACCGGCGGTGGCTCGGCGGATGCGTGGAACGGCGGCGAGGGCGTGGTTGGTCGACCGTAGCTGGCGGGTGGACGTGTAGAGGGTCAGGCGGTCGTTGAGGTACTTGGGGCCCAGGTCGTGGAGGACCTTGTGTGCGTGGGTGAGAAGTCTGAACGTCATCCTCTTGCTGACGGGGAGCCAGTGCAGGTCTCTCAGGTGGCCGGAGATATGGCTGTGTCGGGGGATCTCCAGGATGAGTCGGGCGGAGGCGTTCTGGATGCGTTGGAGTCTTTTTTGCAGTTTGGCTGTGGTGCCGGCGTAGAGGGTGTTCCCGTAGTCCAGCCAGGGGGGGCATCCATGGCTTTCTTAGGGAATATTCCCCTTGAAGACATATGTAGGGCAGCAACATGGTCTACCATAAACACTTTCACTAAACACTATTGTGTAGACGTGCAATCAAAGCCCAAGCTGCTGTAGGCCAGGCTGTCCTTAAAACCCTTTTTCAGACTGCTGCAGCTGGTACAGGTGACCACCGCTAGAGGAGACACTGCTATACAGTCTATGCACAGATATGAATTCAGCAGCCCACATGCCTCGAACGGAATATGCTACTTACCAGTATGCATCTGTTCTTGGCATGTAGGGCTGCTGACATTCATATCGCCCACCCTCCTCCTCGGTGCCTGTTGCAGCTGCAGTATTCTCTCTTGCAATATTATCTTTTGCATGGCCATCTCTTACTTTGCTATACTCCATCTCTGCCACAATGGCGAAAAACAATCTGAGGATGGAGAAGATGCCCATGCGCACTGTAGTCCAAGGGAGGAGTCCACTATCTCGTGATACTTCGAAGACTCTTCTAGGACAACAAGGTGCAATCATCCGGACCAAACACTAGGCGGCGATCTATGCACAGATATGAATGTCAGCAGCCCTACATGCCAAGAACAGATGCATACTGGTAAGTAGCATATTCCTTACAGGTAAGTGACTTATCCCTCTCCGAACTGGAAAGGGCAATTAGTTCGTACTAGTGCCCGTATCTCAGCTGAGGGCCTTGCAACCTGAAGATCACAAGTCTCTCTTGCTGAGGTTAAGGCCACATCTTTTTGTAAAAGCATGGCTTTCAGTCGGCTCAGCGAATCAAACTGTGTAAAGGAAACATTCAACGAAGGCCATAACGGCGCCTCCCTGACTGTGTGGGTCATTGGAAAGAAATCTTGCATACTCGTAACCCTGGACCTTACGGTGACGAGATATGTGATGCCTGGAAGCATCCCACAACAACTCTGATCATTCAGCATTAAGTAACCCTCATTCAAGGGTCTGCTTCGGGGCGTGGCCGGAGCTGCCAAGATGGCGGATGCAATGGCTTAAGGCTCTGTGAACAAGCCCGTCAATCGACACTTATTCGAAGCAGTGGGGGCCGTCCAAAACAAGGAACCCGAGGCCGAACATAGCATGCACAGTAGCGGACACCTAGAGAAACTGATATGCGGGGGAACCCGCAACAGACTAAGAGGGAAGAGTTGGTGGCCATGCTCAAAATGGCGACGCCCAGCAGTTAAATACCTCGAGCCAGGCCGGACCTGTGAGTAGGCGATATACAGCCCCCTGGACTAGAGAAGAAGCAGAGCGGAGCCTGACCCTGATCCTTGGACCGGTGAAGTGAAGGTAGACCCCAGGGCGAGGAAGCACCTACCGGAGGTGCAAGGAGCCTTAGCGGATTCACATGAATAGCCGGACTGTGCTCCGCCCACAGCTAAGTAGGTGAACAAACCGGAGCAGCTTGTTGCCCGGCTGCGGCTAAACCCAACAGCATAAGAGAAGGCGACCTGCAGATCCAGATGGTAGCAGTTCTCGGGGCCAAACAAGAGGTGAGTCCAACTCCCAATCCAGCCATTGCAGTTTGACAACTCTGCACCCGAGACTGGGGTGCGGTGCTCGGCAGTGCCACCTGGGAGCATGGAGCCTGCAAATTAGGGGCAAGTGGGAGGGCGGGGTCATGGGGCCCCTCCTAGGAAAAACAAGAAAAGAACCACCTGCAACCCCGGATGGACTGCATGCTGCTGTGGCAGGACACGAGAGCCAGAGACCCAAGTGGGAAGAATAGGCAGCTAGGCCCCCACTCCCCCTAATTGAAGGAGAGCAGAGAGACAATAGACAGACCCCAACACCTACGACACTGCTGCAGCCAGCTACACAGGCAACCAGCGGTGACGAGACACAACCACAAGGACCCAAACCAGCAACTAGTGACCCTGCCCACAGCCATCCCTCAGTGAACTGTCCTCTGCGCCAGAATGCCCGTAGATGCGAACTTCAAGATCAGGGAACCCTCAGGGAGCATTAAAGGAGAGGAGCTTAACCCCCAGTGGGCTAGCAACAAGAAATCGCATCTTGAGCAGCTAGGGTTGGATGCACCTGCGGCCCAACGATAGGGACAGGAGGAGAGAATCTGACCTGATAATAAATGGACAGCACTCGCTGACGAAATGTACTAGAGTGACCGGACCTTGCTCATACTCCCACCCGCTTCAACTCCAGAGCAGTCTCAATCCCCAGGAGAGAAGTGCTTGGGTACAAGCTGCTGAACACTGAGCAGTGGCACCAAGGAGGACATCCCATTTCCAGATAAAGACCGGATCCCAGACTGACAGTAGATGCGCACAGAATATACTCATAAAAAGATACCACACACAAACTATCACGAAGTATGGGAAGACTAAGATCGATTTTGGGACAGCAATCAATGACGTCAATGCAAAATCCTGCAAAGGTGCCAGAAGACTGGCCAGCAAATTCGGAGACAGCGGCTGGCCTCACAATGTCCGAGAAGTTAGATTAGGTCCTGGCTGCCATTGATCATTCAAGAGTGACAATGGAGGAACGATTTGAGACTCGATCAACAGACCTCAACAAACTGTGAAACAATCACCGTAAGCTAACTGGCAAAGTAGTCGCGAGGAGAAAGTCATAACTGCGTTGCAGCCCCTAACCAAAGCACATCAGGAAACCATACGAGATCTCCAATACCGAATCTTGCTGCTTGAAGATAGAGAGGACAATGTGGTGTGGAAGGACACTCCAGAAGAAGTAGCATCTGGGTCCTGAACCTACCGGAGGGGGTGGAGGGCTCAGACTCTGTGAACTATGTGGAACAATGGCTTAAATCCCTTTTACCAGACACAGAACTCGTGCCTTTCTTCTCGGTGGAGAAAGCACACCGCGTCCCAGCACAAAGACCGCCCCCAGGGTCTCCCCAAGACCGCTTCTCGTCGAGCTCTTCCTTTTCTGGGATAGAGATGCAGTACTGCGAGACGCACTGGAAAATGACCTATTAAGGTTGAAGATAAACATGTAATGCTTTTTCCAAACTATTCCTGAGCAGTGCAACGCCTACGATCATCTTTCCTAGAGATAAAGTGCCTCTTTTGCCAAAAAGGAGCGGATACTCCTTAAAATTCCCGGCTCGCCTGAAGATAATACACGAAGACGTCACATCTTTTTTCACGGATCCGACAGAGGCATACCATTGGATGGAACTTAACCTGCAGATCATCCAATGCCAAAAACGCACCCAGAGAACACACCTGCACGAACCCAGAAACGGGTGCCGCTGCGGGGACAAATAAACTCAACACCACACCAAGTCTCCGACTCGTAACTTGCTCATCGGACCACCCAATCTTGAACAAGTGATAGCAGAGCATCAAAAGGCACTGCAGGCAGCAGCAGATTTGGGACCTGCCCAGCTGACATCGAACAAGGAGAGAGGCCCTCACATTTTCTCATCTGAATATGACCTCAGTGACTTGTACCTCCCATGCGGAATCTGTAACCCCTTCACTGGTAACTCCGCAAACGGCATAAACGCTTATATAAGAAACAGTCGGAAGGACTCTCACACCTTACAGTTTCGTTCAGCCACACACAGGCCTTGTAGATCCAAACCTCACTAGCACACCCACTGTCATGGCTGCCATAGATCACAAGTGCCACCACTACAATGGTTGTCATAAGGGCTACACACACGGAATGCATTGATTTTGCGTTCCCGCAGCCCCCCAAAGAAAATTAGAGAGTTCACACTATGCTTTGTTTGGACGTACTGCCAGTTGCAGTAGGTCCCCAGAGTTGGGATCATATCCCGTTACAGTTGTCACCTCCATTCCCTAGTTTTGTTACAACCCCCTTACCAGTAGCATGTGGTGGTCGGGCAATCACTCCAACCGACACACACACTCCACGGGGTAGAGTGTGGCAGTGCATGAAGTAATCGCCGGGACCCTCCTATCTACCTCCACGAACGCCCATTATGGCTCGTACAGCAGATATTAACTTACTCAACCTGAACGTCCGGGTAATGCATACGGTGCACAAGCAATACGCGCTGTACTCGTATATCAAGCGACAACAGCACTGCTGTAGAATGGCACTGCTGTAGGACATGCACAGCCGGGGAGCTTGACAGGCTACAAAGGCGGTGGTTGCGCCACCACATACTCTGCATATGTGCATGGAGCACTGATCTGGATGAGACCGGGAGTTCCCCTTCCGAGAGACCGCCAGGGTGATAGACAAAGAGGGCGGTATAGACTCCTGGAGGGACTTCTAGATGGTCAGCAGATACTAATAGGTAGTATCTGTAGGAAAGTGAGTTTGTGTTGCAGTAACCCCCCCACTTTTTGCCAGACTACTGATGCACTTTTTCTTGGTGTTCCCTGGGTCCCTGCCAATCAGGTTACCAGGGCCTGTGTTCTTTCCCCAAAACTAACCCAATTGGCATCTTCTGCCACAGGTCAGCCCCTGGTCAATGGTACCACAGGTACCCAGGGCACTGTGACCAGGGAAGACCTCCAAGGGCTGCAGCACTGCACTTATTGTGCCACCCTTAGGGTACTGTACCTCTTCTCACACACACACTGCCTTGGCAAGCTGCGTGTTTTGGTGTAGAACAAAGTGAAGTCAACATGGCACACATCCCTGTGTGCCATGCCTACAACCTACTGCCCTGGCATAGATCAGTCTCCCCTCAAGCTGGGTGCCCTATGCCAGTGGTGAGGGTACTGGTGCATGAGCCCTGTACCCCTACAGTGTCTAAGTCCATTCTTAGACATTGTAAGTGCAGTGCTGCCATTAAGTGTATATGGTGCTGGGAGCGTGTCATAATGAACTCCACAGCACCATAATGGCTACACCGAAAACTGATAAGTTTGGTAGCAAACTTCTCAGCACATTAAACCCACACTGATGCCAGTGTGGGATTTAATGAAAAATACACACAGATGGCATCTTTGAGATGCCCCCTGAAAAACGACCAGCCTCTGGTGGGTTCCCTGACTGGTACACATCCGCCTGCCACCACGAGACATGTTTCTGGAGGGTGGGAGCCTACGCTCCCTGAGCCCAGAAACACAGCCTTTCCTGGGCAGAGTTGTTCACACCTCCCCCAGGCCAGGAAGAGCCATCTGTGGCAGGGAAGCTTCAAAGGCCTGGCAGCCTTTGTAATGCGACCCCCAGCCTCTCCTGCTATTAGGAGCAGGCTCCCTTCCTGTCTCCCCTCCTTTTCAGCGGGAAGACGGGTGCAAAAAACTAGCCAGCCCAGGAGGTGTGCCCACCTCTGCCAACTCCACCTCCTAGGTGGGGGAGGAGAGGTGAAGCCCACTCTCCAGCTTTCGCCATCTTGCAGATGGCAGGCCCTCCCCAATCAGGACATGGGCTTGTGCTCATACCCCCACGTGGGGTGAGCACACCAAGGGTGTAGTCACCCTAAATCATTAGCCCAATGGCTACTGACCTCAAGACCCCTAAAACGCCCTCTAAATACAGTATTTAGGGGGCAGCCCTGAACCAAGAAGGAAGATCCAGACTGACAAGAAAAGAAGATAAGAAGGACTGAATAGTCGTGCAGAGCTAACAAGAGGACGACGCTCACTGACTTGGCCCCAGCTCTACTGGCCTGTCTCCCCCTCAAACCTGCTCCTGCGAAAACCCCCAGTCCTGCAACCTCAAAAACCCAGGAGGACCTGCCTGCCTTCCACTTCAAAGACTGAAATCTCCTGTGAACATCGCACTTGTTCAGACTGCAACTCTGCTGCCAGCCAGAGACCGCGAATCCAGCCCACTCTGCACCCGCCGAACACTGCCCGAGCGCGAGTGGAAAAATATCATGAGGTCCCCCCGACGATCCTGATCCGAGATCCGGTGACCCCTGACGTACCTTAAGCCTCCAGACGACGCCTGCAGCCTCAATCCAGAGGACCCCCCTACCGCGACCAGAGCGGGTAAGAAAATCTGACCCCAAAAGTCACCCCTGCACCGGACGCCCCATGGCCTTGTGTGCCCCAACCTACGGTAACGTTTTATTATTTCCTTGTGAAGTGGACATAAGTCTGCTATTGGCAGTGTCAACATCTGGATGCGGTGTATAAGCCACTAGGACCGGCCAAGTCACTCCGTTTCTGGTGAACGGACAGAGTCTCACTTTATGGGTGTGGGAGAGGGCAGCTTTAAACCAGTTTATATGCTCCCGGCAACTGAGCGGAACTTCAGTGTCCACGTATGGACAGTATTTGTCAGGTGTTTCAAAGAGCATTTCTGACTTTTTCTGAAATGTTTACAGCACCCTCCTGTTTCCCATTCCCCGCTGCATTTGCATGTAACGCAGCTTTCTCTGCGACAGACATTGTTGAGAGTTTCAAGGAAAATGAGAAGGTTTTATGGACAAAGTAGGGAACTATAATTCTTCAAGCTTGAATAAACCTAAAGCCTAAATATAGGATATGCCTACTCAGCTGTGGCAGATTCTTTCCCTTCCCACTCCAGACATCTCTGGCTAAATGTGAGTAGAGGTCTCTGAGAAAGCATGACTGAACTACTCAGATTTGGCCATTAAATGAGAACCAGACCAACGTTGGCGGCGCCATGTCATGTAGTTCCTATAAATCTATATAGAATCTGTGCATTTAGACAACATAAACTATGGGCTTGGTGTCCAGGCTGATTCCAGACACCCCCAACAGATGTGTTTGCCTGTATGCCAGCTAGCTCACTGTTGCCCTATGAACCACTCTTACCAAGGAGCAAATAGTTTCTGGCAACTATCGAACATGACAAACCTGACCCCTAGGGGATTGTGGAAACAGTACAGTACTCAGTCACTCATGCTCACTTTTTCTCAGAGGGATACACAGAATAAACTATTGGGGCGTTTTCAATAAGCATTTATTGAACCAGCGCCATTCTAGTGTAAAATATGTGTGCTGCAACAGCCATAAGACAGAAACAGATATACACGGTTATGAGCACCAACAGAGTAAATAGGTGGTTGAATTCTACCATAGTGCTAAAACAATGAATATATGCAGGAATATAAGTACATGACAGTAATAATGCGTTCTCCTACAATGCTAAACCTAACTAGATGTACCTAAGTGTACCTAGCATGTATGTAGGTGTATCGCCAAGAATCCCCCTAGGATAGAGGCAACCCCATTACTGATGTGAGAGAACGAAGGACCACGTCTTCGTCTCGAGATGGACACCCCACGAGGGATGTCAGACCACTGCGTACTGGAGTATCTTTCAGCAACCTCAGCGCCTCGTGTCTGCATTGAAGCCTTTCTTCTCTCCTGGCTCAGTGCAGATATGGTGCTTATATTCCCAAAAGTACCCTCAGGGGTCCTACCTTGCTTTGTCATGTCAGCAGAGGATGACGATATTGATGAACCTTATACACTGTTATGCAGAATATGGTAATCCTGCAGTGATTCTCTGAATCCTCATGCATAATAAATAGCGCTCCCTGTTTTCCGTTTTTACTGATATTTACAGATAAATACAGACAGAAAACCATGTATTTTCTTGTCTGTATTTATTTTTAATTATGGATAAAAACGGAAATTGGGTGTTTTTTGAGTGATATTAAATACACTTTGCCATGACTGTCAGGCCAATAACTGTGTGGATTAAAAGGTAAGGAGGTTTAAAAAAATAAAAAAGGAATTTTTGTAAAGAGGCTTAAACAGCAGTAGATATGCACAAGGCTGATACTGAAATGTGCATATTTTAATATAAGTGTATTGATTTATCTTCTGCGTGTGTTCATATCACTGAAACCTGGCAGGCATTCAAACATCCATAATAAATACGGATATGTCTAAAAAATAAATACCATAAAGCCGGGAGCCCTAATAATAAATTAGGCTAGTTTTCGGAGAAAACCACACAACATTTATACAGCACCTAACTAGGTAAAAGGTCAGTACCAAAACAGTTATGTATTACATTGGCAGGGTAAATGTACCGTAGGTGAACGGTTAGACTACCCAGGCCTATATTGGGTTACATTGGGAATCATAAAAGTTCTTTACAAACAAAACCCTTCTAACTAACTGAAGCATGCGGCTTGTTAGCTAGCTTCAGGGTATCGTCGATATGGGCTTGGGGTGGGAAGGGATTCTGGCACTGCAGCACATAATCCTGTGAGACGTTTGTCCTAGACTCCTTTATGACCCATGTGACCACTCTCATGACCCACAAGATGACTATTTTGCTGAACCCCCAGCAGATACAGACTCAGATCTGTGCCCTGCTAAACCATCGCCTCCTGACAATGTTATTTCGCACCATGAGGTGTTACACAGTGCTGCCACTTTGCACATTTAGAGCTACATGCGTAGCAAGATGAGGTTGATTTCCCTGTGGAAACCCTCTCCTCCACCCAAAGCTCCCGTTAATATCTCCAGATGCTTAGGGCTGTCCTTAAGCCTGCCACCAAAATTTCCAAGGATTCAGTCATGGCAAGAATTACCACACCTAACGTGGAAAGGACGTATAAAGCCTCCCTAGGGGCCCTCTAAATATCTGTGACCAACTACCCCCTGACTCTTTGGCCAGAAAGTGTGCCAACACTTAGGGCACAAATGATACACCCCTACCCAACTGAGAAAGCAAGAAAATTGATGCGCAGGAAAGAGAGTGGCGGAGCAGTCTGCGTCACATAGGAAAATGTTTAATTCAATTGGATTGCTCTCTCTGTACGACCGCATACACTGGGATCAAAGGGCAAACTTGGTAGAGCATCTCCCAGAGCACTACCGCAACATGAGGCAACAGTTCCTGGCAGCAGGGAGGATCATCTCCAACACTAACACCCACTCGCTCTAGATGCTCAGCAAGTACATGAATAAGACTTCCACCCCAGGTCCTACTCCAGTACTTT
The DNA here is from genome assembly GCF_964261635.1 of Lissotriton helveticus. Taxonomy (NCBI): domain Eukaryota; kingdom Metazoa; phylum Chordata; class Amphibia; order Caudata; family Salamandridae; genus Lissotriton; species Lissotriton helveticus. The sequence goes on from NC_136065.1 coordinate 1,985,937,893, forward strand.
CGACCCTGGGGGTTATCGCAAATAGATCTGTTCGCCACTGCAAAAAACTCTAAATGCCCAAGCTTCGCCGCCAGACTACAACACCCACAGTTCATGGGCAACGCACTATGGATGAATTGATCAAGGATATTTTCCTAACCTTTTTCGCCTCTCCCACTCATACCGTTTGTGATGAGGAGACTGAGATGGACATCCATTGCGCTCATTCTAGAGACACCAGCCTGGGAATGCCAGCCATGGTACTACACGCCGCTAGACCTCTCTATAATCCCTCACGAGAAGCTCCCCTACAGGCTATATTTTCTCACACAAACCACTCTCAGGCATCCCAACCCTCAGGCACTTAACCTTGCGATCTGCCCTTTAAGTCTTCGAATTTGGTTACCATAACCTACCTGAAGAGTGTATGTCTATTCTTAGAGGCACGCAGACCCACCACCACAGCTTGTTACACAGCCAACTGGAAATGTTTTGTATTCTACTGCCTCCCAAAACACATTAATCCTCTCACATCACCGGTACAGGATATTGTTTGTTACTTTCTGAACTTGCAAAAATCTGACCTAAGGGGCCGAAGAACATGGCCGCAGCCTAGAGAGGCTCCGTGCCCCCAAACCAGGGCCCAATCCATCCGTACATTAATCCGGAATATTGCTGGACCCAGGGCTCATAGGACAGTGGCGAAAAGTGAGCGGCATCGTCTGTGGCCGATTCCGGTGATACATCATCGTTCCTTCGGCCGTGGTGGAGGGCGGAAATCTGCGGCCTGCGGGTGTACAGTAGCCGGGACCCACAGTGCAGAGAGTGCACGGTGCCGGAAATCCACGTGCCGGACTGGAGTGGGTGGAAGTGCCGGTGGTCGGAAGGCTTCCACCCCCCCTGTGTATCCTTTGGAGGTTGGTGACTACAGGCGACTAGCAGTAGAACCAGCGGACCCGAGCGGAGATTGGAAAAGTCTCCGAGTTAATTCGCGGAGCGGGCGGGAATTGTGAAAGCCCCCGGCTGCCATTATTGCGAGCGCTGAGAACTGCGCGCTATGCACTGTTGAATGAAGGTGAGAACCGCGCTGAGGACCAGACCCGCGGAGAGCGGCTGTGGGAGGAAGCGAGGTGCCCCCCCACCCCCTCCCTCCCCTGGACCCCGTGGCTGTGTTACGTGCAAACAACTTGAGGTGGCCCGGCTGCCGGTGGCAGCCCTGGTGACATTCATTATTAAAGGTGATTAACCAGAGCGGCGGCGTGTTGGGCCTCCCCCTCCCCTCCCCCGACCACTATTGTGACAAAGTGAGTGGCCGCCTGTGGGTCTTTGCGGGCGCCTGAATTGAAGAGGACGTTTATTGGGTCGATGGGTGGAGTGGTCCGGGCCGCCGAGACGCTCCTTCAGTGAGGACAAACGACGCAATTTACCGCTGGGCTGACACTCTGCCCTCTCTGGACGGCTAATCCATTTTTTGGCCTCCTTCTGCATGTCGTTTTGGCCCAAGGACGCAAACCGAGTTGGGTGCGACCCCCTCAGGTCTAGCCACCCACCTTGCCCGCTGAGGGGACGCAACTTTGTCATCCGCCGGGCACCATTAGAAGACTCAGGCCTCCCTCCTGCGCTGGGTTTGCTGGTTTGAGGGATACTGTGCTCTATCCTGTGGGCGCCTACTGTTTGAATCCAATCCCACGTGCAATCCTCTCATCAACCGCTGCCATGACTGGCAGGAATGTGAAAGGGGCGAACCAGATGAAGTTGGACAAATTTGCCTACACCAAAGCGCAGGGTGAGGCACAGGACAAAGCACCCCTCATCGGGGGGACGTCCGGGGGGGCCACGCAGGAGGTCACCCTGCAGGTTATCATGGCAACACTGAACAAGGTAGCTTCAAGAATTGGGACCCTCGCGATTGACCTGGCCTTTATTCGAGCGGATTTCAGTAAAATGTCCGCCACGATATCGGATGGTGAGACTACAATGGAGGCCCTCTCCACAGACACTTCAATACTCAAGAAACAAGTGCGTCAGCTGGAATAGGACAACAAGTTTTTAAATGCCCGGCTGGAGGATCAGGAAGGGCGCTCTAGGCGGAATAACATTCGCCTAATTGGCATACCGGAGGGGATGGGGGAACTGGCCCTGGACCTCTTTGTGGAAGAATTGGTGACGACCTATCTCCAACCGCGAGGGTTATCTAATTTCTTTTCTGTGGAGAGAGCACATAGGGTCCCGGGTTGGCGACCAAAACCTGGGGCGCCCCCGCGCCCTGTTCTGGAGCGCATCTTCAACTTTCGAGACCGGGATGCAATTTACAAGCGGCTCGGAAGGCTCCGCCGATCCGTATTGACAATGCCGTCATTACCATCTTTCCCGACTATACAGCGGCAGTCTTGAAGCAACGCAGGGGGTTCATAGAAGTGAAGAAGGCTCTATGGGATCGGGAGCTAAAATACTCCATGCTATTTCCGGCCAAATTAAGAGTGGAAGATGGTGGAAAAGTGGGGTTCTTCCTCATGCCTGAGGAGGCACAAGACTTGTTGGAGGGATGGCGTAAGGTGTCGAGGCAGTGTCGCAATGGTCATCGTGAGCCGCGAGGGAAGGAGGATCAGGGCGACGTGGAGCAGGAGTAAGCTCAGGTCCCTGGACTCCGATATGCTGTGGATGAAGAGCCGACACTGTAGTGGTTGACAGGAACTGTATTCCGCCTATTTTTTAAGGTGCCTGCTTTGATAACCTTGGACAGTGGGTTATGAAGAGATATAGTTGTAGTCACGCTGAGCAGTCGCTCTAAGGTACTTTTTGCAAATTTTGTGGGGAAGTCTGGCCGAGATGCTGACTGGACATTTACAAGACTATTCCTCTTAAGCTTTCGTCAGTACAGTCATATTGAACTAATGGGCTGGTGGGGGCTGGAGCAGTTTTCTCTCCTCCCCCTCACCGTTGAATAATAGGAATGGGTAATAAGCACTCTGCTTTGTTGGGGTGGCGGGTTGTTGTGTTTCCGTCAAGCAGAGGAGCAGGGTGGGGGGTGGTTGGGGTTGGTGGGTTTTTACGGGTTGTTCAAAGTGTACGAGAGTAGGGTCTGCTTCCTATGGTCACCCCCACTTTTTGCTTTTGCTTTACTGGTTTTCGACTTAGATGTGGCTGTGGGCCTGCTCATCAGACCCACAGCCCAGATGCACTCTCTCTAAATTCACACCATGTACCCTAGGTACATCCACAATTGGGAATTGGTTCACCTTGTCAGCCCCTGTAGAAGTGTACTCTAGGTACTCAGGGCATAGGTGTAACCAAGGGCTACCAGGGGCTGCAGCATGTATTATACCACCCCTGGCTGGCCACTCAAACTGACACAACTGGCTGATCACTCAGCTGGGGCAAGGTCGTGTAATCACCCTTGCTTAGGTATAGTATTCCTATATCTACCCTTACATATAGACACATAGTAACCTATAAGTCACTCCTATGGCAATCCTGGAGGCAGAGTGCTTGGTTATGTGTGAGATGGTGCTCTAGCATGAGCTGAGCCTGTCTGCAGCTTGCGGAACCATTTCCTTATAGCTGTTCTATGATATCGCCATACCATATAGTCTTAAGTGCATTATAATCCTCGCGTTAGAATGCTAACTTTTGGTTTGGCTTTATCAAAACATGTCGTGTAAGATGTCATACGCTTTGGAATACTACCCCCTCGCCAATTCTGGCGAGGGGGGTAGCATTCCACCCTTCTTGAGGGAGAAGACATGTTGTTGCTGACTATCCCGGTTAAAGTTAACCAGAGCCCCAGCGTCAAAAATGGACGCTGCTGCCACAGACACAAGTCTGACCTCCTGCTGCTGGGAGTCCTTCCAGTCACGGAGGTTTGGACAATAGGTTTCCTGCTTGGAGAGGTGCAAGCACCACCCCAGACAGGACTTTGTGTATTGGGACAGGGAGGGCTGGACAGAATGAGATACTGCCTGGGGCACACTAGGTGCTCCATGCATAGTCCAGTTCAAACCGGTGCTGGGGCACTCCAGCCCCAGCTCTGGCGCGAAAGTGGACAAAGGAAAGTGGGTGTAACCACCCCCCTGCCTGGTCCCACCCATAGGAGGGACCTAGACAGTAATCCACCCCCTTTTAGTTGTATAAAGTTAGGAGCTGAACCCCAGGACTTTGGATTTGATCCTGAACTGAAACTTGAAACGAAACTCTGGACCTTCGACATTCTGCTGAAGACTGAAGAATCTCCCTTGTGGCCAAGGAGTGACCACCCTGTGCAACCAGGCACAATCCAGCAAATCAACGGCTTGCTTTGTCGACGCTCCCGCCGGGACCCGAGCACAGAGCCTGACAAGACCCAGACTTCCAGACCTCTCTGACCCTCTCTTCACGTCTGCAGCATAGCTGAGATCCGTGGAGGACATCTTGAAAAGTCCACGACTTGCTAACTGTGCAGTTTTTGAGGTATCCTCGCAGCTGTGCACTGGGGATTGAGAAGCCCCGAATCCGAGCATCACCTGCACCGAAGATCAGCCCTCCACACTGTGGGAGTTCTGCGTGGGGCCCTTCTGCTTGTGTCCTGCTCGACGCGTTGTACGGTTGCTGGCCCGCTGGCTAGTAGCCTCTGTGACGACAATCCTGTTGAATCAACTTGCTGGTCTGGTTGCTCCAAACTGGCCCTTGCCTCCCTGCAAAGGTGAGGCACCTCAGACCTTGCTGGTCTGCATCAGAAGCCTTCTTTGAATCCTGCGTGGGTTGCCTTTGCAAGGCTTGTTGACTCCAATCCGGCAGTCGACCCCTCCATCTGCGAGAGCCTTCGTGGGACAGCTCCTCTCCAGCATCTGGTCATCCTCGACGCCTCCCGGTCCGCGTGGCTGAAGAGACTAGCTTCACGACAGCACCTGATTGCTCCTCGACTTCGTCTGGTTCCTTCCTGGTTCCACCCGGTCACTGGCTAGTGACCCAGACTCTGTCCCCTCTGCTTTCAGGTCTTCTTCATCCTCGATCCACCCTTGGATCCACCCGGACATCTTCCTCCTGGTCGTCTGCAGCAACTTTCTTCACAGGCTCCATAGACTTCAACGGCGAAACCCGACACTTCTTCGCACCTATGCACCCGCTTCCTGTGGGTGAGGTAACGCGAGTACTTCGGTGCTCCCAAGGGTATTGACTGTCCAAGTGTCTAGGTTTTTAGTTGTTTCCTTCTAGCTATACCGGAAGTGTCCTAAATCCTTTATCTAAACTCTAAGTTCCCATTGACTTAACATTGACTCTCGCGTGTGGGTAAAGACTCTGCACGCGCCGCCTGTGGGCCTCCTACTTCTAAACTAAGGTTCAGATAGTGTAGCCCCAGCGATGCCCTAGGCCTTTCCTTTTCTCGTGACGTGGTACTTATACCACTTTCTTAATATATGGTTTGCTTCGCCCCTAGGGCCTAACTGTAAATTGTGCCACTTAAAGTATTCTGACTAAGTAACTTGTTATGTGCTTTGGCCTCTGATCTCATAAAGAGTTCAGAGGAGTGTGTTAGTAAATAAATACATATATATATTTTATATATCCTGTGTGGTGTAATTTCATTTGGTATTCAAGGGGTTACATATGGTAAAACAGCTGGCTTTACACGCCCTCCAGAGTCTTTTAGCCTAAGACTGTTCTGTCCACGCTACCATTAGGATAGCTGGTCTACAAGATTGACTTACAACCATCACCATAACGGTTGTTTGGACTGGTACAAGGTGTTCACTAGAAAAGTGAACATCATATACCAGGCCAACTTCTCACACAAAGTTTACAGGTTTTCTGTTTGGGGCAAAGATTGAAGGACACTAAGCACGATAGCATTGTAAGGGTGCGCTGCATTGGGAGAGGCGTGGTCAGATATATTGCTCATGGCGTTGGAGACAGTGTTGACATGCTCTAGTAATGGTACTGATGTCCCCTCGGCGGCCCCAGTGGCTCCCTTAACGTTGCTCACCTGGAATGTGCACGGCCTGGGGGATAGGATCAAACGAGGACTGGTGCTACAATACCTGAGGCGTATAACGCTGGCGGTGGCATTGTTACAGGAAACGCACCTGATGGGTTCGGCTTGTAAAGCCATGGATCACTGGGGGTACAAAATGGGGGTGCACTCTGAGTTCTCATTGGGCTCTAGAGGTGTGGGCATTTTGATTCATAAACCATTCCTGCTGATTATACATAACAAATGGACAGATACTCAGGGGAGGTTTGCGGCCATTATTTTGTCAATGGGAGGGTAAGAGGTTTAATGTTGTCTGTATACATCCCTCCTGCCCTGCACTCTGTGGCCCTTGCGGCGATTAGCACCTTCATACTGGGCCTCCCGGAGGGAGAACTGCTTATGGGGGACGACTTTAATGCAGTTGTGGATGGTGTCAGGGACCGCTACCCTAGTAGAACGGTGGGTGCAGGCAGCTCCCGTCGGACGGGGTTCCCGGATGCATTGCGTCTCACTGACACTTGGAGATACAGACACCATACGGAGCAACATTACACTTTCCAGTCAAGTGTGCACAATAGCCTCTTCTCCTCTCCACACACAGCCTAGCCCTTTTGACTGAGTTAGAGATACGTCCTCTGGGCATATCTGACCACTCACCAGTACTCCTGACCTACACAGTGCATACAAAGGTGAGAAACAGAATTTTCCCTATCGCTCCTGGCTACCTGCAGGTCCCCAAGATCCGCAAAGAAATAGCTACGGCTACTAAACACTATTTTCAGGAAAATGTGGCCTCTGTGCAATCCCCTGGTGTTCTATGAGAGGCATACAAGACTGTGGTAAGAGGGCAGGCAATTGCCTCTATAGCGGGCAATAGGCGGGCAGCAAGAGGTTGAATATACTTGAGACTAAACTTGCCGAGCTTCAAGCGCAGCATGAACAAAACCCATCTCCAGAGACAGCGCATTCTTTGCGTCTTAAACTGAGCGCACTCAGGGAGTACCAGAGTGAACAGTTTAAACTTCGACTCCAGGCTACACGACATAGGGTCTATGAGGTGGGAGACAAGGCAGGCAGGCTTTTAGCATTGTTGGATAGGAGGGAAAGAGCGCAGAGAACACTTGCTCAGCTTCGTACCTTGGCGGGCACAGTCGTTACTGCCCTTGAAAACATAGTAGACACCCTAGCTGAATATTTTACGCAGGTCTATACCTCCGACTCTCACATGACGACGGAGGAAGCGCAAACATACATCAAAGATATCCAAATGCCAACTCTATCTGAAGAAGCGGCTATGTCTCTAGAGGCTGACTTCACCACGGATGAGATTCTGTCTGCCATTCATTCTCTGCAATCCGGAAAAGCAGTGGGGCCTAATGGGATACCCATTGAACTATACAAACGTGCTTTTGTAGTAGGGGATCTCTGTGTATAGTCATAATCTAGTTAATAGTCCCGCCCATGTGCGTGGACCCCGGAGCAATCAAAATTAATCTCTTAAGGTGTCAATAAATGCAGAACTGCACAGACACTTAAGAGAGAATTAAAGACCGATAATGCAGCCTATATCCACAGGCTACACTGTCCAGTACTTCAACTAGAAATTCCACCAAAAATCCACAAACAGCAAAGCCTGTCCAGATTTTCCTTGCTTTAACAGCAAAAACCCTCTGGAATGATAGAGAGGAAGACATGGACAGACAAGCCACATAGGCTGCCATTATGTCGCTCAGAACAGGATACTGTGCCTTTAAGAGAACTTTCCAGAACTTCACAGTATCCCAGAATGCACTGGAGGTCCCTTTTACTTTCAGTTCTTTTTTCCGGCTCCTGCAAGCAGGACCCTGGAGCATTGAGCTCTCCCTTTTCAAGGGTTTATTGGTGATTGTTTCACTTTTTCAAATTTATTTGAGTGCTTTTCTGAAGTACTTTGGTGGGTTTTCTTCCTGTTTGTCTTTTGGTGCACTCTTTGATTGTCAATATGCCTGCATTATTCGCCAAATGCCCTGAGTGCTCCAGGAAGAAGGCCGAGTCGGACCCACACGAGGTGTGTATCATCTGCCTTCCTTCATCTCATGTCCCAGAGGAGTGTGACATCTGCCAGGGTTTCTCTAGCAGGACCCTGAGTGATAGGATGAAGATCAGGCTTCAGGGCCTCGAAGACAGAAGACTGAATGAATTAGGTGGGTCTGGAGGGGCTTCCTCTGCCCCTGCTGAGGCCTCTGGGTGTTTCCCCAGTGGCAGGAAGACCAGCAAGCGTCCCCATTCTCCGTCTGCGTCGATTGAATCGAGTATGGCTTCGAGAGGTATGACTACAGTCTGTTCCCCATCTCCCCAGGGCTCTGGGTCGAAGCGACGTCTCCGCTTGGCGTCGAGGGAACTGAACAGACCGTCATCGAGGTCTCCAGTGACGATTTCGTCGTCTTCCTCATCGGCGTCGGCGAGTATTTGACGTCGAGAGGTGGTCCGGCGTCGGCGGCCGCCGTTCGGTGTGGAGGGGATCCTTGGCGTCGAGGAGAAGATCGCCGTCAAGGCTTAGGAGGTCGCCGTCAAGGCTTAGGAGGTCGCCGTTGAGGCGTAGGAGGTCGCCGTCGAGGCGTAGGAGGTCGCCGTCGAGGCGTAGGAGGTCGCCGTCGAGGCGTAGGAGGTTGCCGTCGAGGCGAAGGCGTTCGCCGTCAAGGGATAGGCGCTCGCCGTCAAGGAGACGTAGTTCGCCATCGGGTCACCGTTCTTCGACGCAGGAAAGGTGCAGAAGGAGTTCTGGCGCCAGGAGTCAGTCTGGCAGGCGTCAAGTGCCTATGGGAGACTCTCCAACGTTCCAGCCTAGTAAGGAGGGCGGGTCACCGGGCTCGGTGTACTCCGTTGTGTACACCCCTCCGAGGCCAAAGCCAGTTACGCCTCCTCCTCCATTACCGAGAGGACTTCCTCCGCGGGCTCCCACCCCGCCTCCACTTCCACCTCATCCTCAGCCTCAGCCTCAACCTCAGCTGCCGGCTGACAAGCCTCCTCCGCTTCCTCCAAGGACAGTCTCACTGCCACGGTATCCTACTCCTCCTAAGGGGACTCCTCGCCGAGGGCCCCAGCCAAGCCGTTGGAACCGGCGGGACGACCGAAGCCAAGGAGGTCGCGATCCCGCTCCGGACGGAGGGGAGATCGCGCAGTCGTCACAGATCCTCCACAAGGTCAAGACGGCGCCACAGGAGGCGCGGATCGCGGTCCCGCACGGACTCTTCCAGGACCAGGACCTACTCCCCCACTTTGTCGGAATCCCCGGGGACGAGAGTGTCTCCTGTGGACGACATCAGCACGTTCCAGGATGTTCTCCTGAGGGGTGCAGCGAAATTGGGAATCACGGTGACGGCTCCAACACCTACGACGTCCGTGATTTTTGAGACGCTTCATAAGAAGGATTTGTCTCGCCCTTTACTACCGCTCGTACCAGGATTGGTAGAGCCCACGGAGGAGCTGTTCCTCGCGCCTACAGTGACTAAAGCCGCTCCATCCCGGCTTCTTAAGAAGTACTGGGCCCCTGATTCCGACCCGGCTTTTCTGCGGATAGACCCCATTCCGGACTCAGTTATAGTGACGGCAGCCAGGAAAAAACATTATACCTCCCCGTCTTCTACCGTGCCTCCTGATAAGGAGAGCCGATGGATCGACTCAGCTGGCAGGAAGGCCTGCGGGACGGCATCTACGGCCATGAAGGCCTCTAGCGATGCGGCTTTGCTAGGACGGTATGATCGTGCCCTGTGGGATTCCCTCCAGCAGTTCACGGAACTCCTGCCACGAGATAGGAAGGAGGATTTCCAGGAGATCCTGAAGGAGGGGATGCTGGTTTCGAACCAGGTCATCAGCGCGGCTGCTGATGTCTCTCTTTTGGCGGCCCATGGGTAATGGGATCAACCAGCGGCGCCATGCTTGGCTCAGGCTCACATCACTCAAGCCGGAGGCCCAGCAGCGAGTGGCCAATCTGCCCTTCTCGGGGGAAACCCTGTTCGGCAAACATGCGGACGATGAGATGGCCCGCATGAAAGCGGAGGCCGAGACCCTGACGGCTGTGGGTTTGGAAAAACCAATAGAAAAGAAGGCCTACCGCCCGTTCCAGAGACGGTTCGGGGCACAGGGCAGAGGGCGAGGACAGGCTTCGGGACAGCAGCAGCAACAACAGCAGCAGTTCCGGAGGCCCTTCCAGAAGCGCTAGAAGGGTAGAGGAGGCCAGCAGTCCTCTACAGCGAACAAAGGCCCGGCTGGGTCTCGACCCCGAGCGGTTACTTCCCCTACATACGTTACCTGCTCCAGTGAGGGGGAAGCGTTCAATTTTTTTCTGGCAAGAGTGGAGAAAAATGACTCCGGACAAGTGGGTGCTGAATATTGTTTGCAATGGATACAGTCTTCGGTTCACCAGCCCGCCTCCATCAATTCCACCAGTCAGCTCGAAGTTTCAATTGCGCGAGCTCCAGGTGGAGGCCGATATCCTGTTAAGGAAAAGAGCGATAGAAGACGTACCTCTGTCTCAAAGAGGAAGAGGTCTGTACTCCCGGTTCTTCCTGGTCCGCAAGAAGGACAAGAACGAGTTCAGGCCCATTCTGGATTTGCGGCAAGCAAACAAGTGGATTCGCAGGGAGAAGTTTCGCATGCTGTTGTTGCATCAGATTAATCCTCCGCTGCAACAGAGAGACTGGCTGTGTTCTATAGACCTACAGGATGCGTACTTCCATGTGCCCATTGCACACAAACACAAAGTTCCTGCGATTCCAATTCGGCGCCAATCATTATCAGTACACAGTGCTGCCATTCGGACTGAAGTCTGCACCCAGAACATTCTCAGTGCATGGCAGTGGTAGCCGCACACCTAAGGAAGAACAAGGTGTTTGTCTACCCGTACCTGGGAAGATTGGTTGATCAAGGCCTCCTCCTTCTCGGAAGCTCAAGCACACTTCCAGAAGACGTGCGTTCTCTTGAACAAGCTGGGGTTGCACATCAACAGGTCCAAGTCTGTCCTGACTCCGGTCCAGTGCATACAGTACTTGGGAGCCTCCATTAATACGCTGTCAGCAAGCGTGTCTCCTTCGGAGGAGCGACGATTATCACTCCTTCAGAAGGCTCAGGCTCTTATGACCACTCCATCTACAACAGTGAGGACGGTGTCTTCTCTACTGGGATCGATGGCCTCTTGTATCTTCCTCACGCCACACGCACGGCTGCACATGATACCATTGCAGGAGTGCTTGGAGGATCAGTGGGATCAGAGGAAAGGATCTTGGGACGACAGGATACGACTGTCTCTGCATCCTCTTCAGTCTCTGAAGTGGTGGTGTTCGGCGGAGAATCTCCTGAGAGGGGTTCCCTTCCACAAGGACATTCCCACGCAGACTATCGTGACGGATGCCTCTCTCCACGGCTGGGGGGCGCACTCCGGAGACTTACAGGTACAAGGGACGTGGTCCCAGACGGAGTCCACGTACCATATCAATTTCCTGGAACTCAGAGCTGTTCACTTGGTGCTGAAGGCTTTTCTTCCGTCCTTCCAGACCAACTCTCTGCTTGTGCAAACGGACAATACGACCACGATGTATTACCTCAACAAGCAGGGGGGCTCGAGATCGCGCACCCTTTCGCAGGAGGCGCAGGCGATCAGGTACTGGCTTCTAGCCAGAGGAATGACGATAACGGCTACCCATCTACCAGGTGTGCAGAATGTTCAGGCAGACGCACTGAGCAGACTGATTCAGGAAAACCACAAATGGGTCATAAACCGCGAAGTGCTAGGAGAAGTCTTCGCAAGGTGGGGGACTCCAGACTTAGATCTGTTCGCCACCGCCAAAAACAGCAAATGCCGAGACTTCGCCTCCAGGTACTACCAGCCGGGGACCCTGGGGAATGCGTTATGGATCAACTGGTCGAACAGCTTTCTGTACGCTTTTCCACCCATTCCCCTGATTCCGACGGTGCTCATCAAGCTGTCCCGGTCCAGGGCGCCTATGATCCTGATTGCCCCGGAATGGCCAAGGCAGTGGTGGTTGATGGACCTGCTTCACCAGTCTCTCCTTCCTCACATTCGGCTGCCGTGCAGGCCGGACCTTCTCACGAAGTTCGGGGGCAGATGTTGCACCCCAACCTCTCGTCTTTGAGTTTGGCGGCATGGCTCCTGAGATAGTGCAATATGGCCATTTGAATCTACCTGAAGATTGCATGAACATACTGAAGGAGGCTAAGCAACCTTCCACTCGGACTTCCCTTTGCCTACAAGTGGAAGAGGTTTTGCATCTGGTGCAAGTCCAAGAACTATGACCCAACGACGTGTCTGTGCAGTTCTTCATTTTTCGACACCTTCAGAGATTATTTTTGATAGCTCTGGGGTCCACACACATGGGCGGGACTATTCACTAGATTATGACTATAAGAGAGATACCCCTACTACAGAACTGGAGTTACAGGACAGAAACTACTCCATCTGACTTAACAGCCCCACATCTTCTAGCGATGTATCGCGATAGCCTGGAAGCCGGGGAGCTGCCGCGAGACCAGCGTATGGCTACTATAGTTGTGCTGCCTAAACCGGGCAAACCCCTAAATGAGTGTTCATCATACCGTCCATTATCCTTGCTCAACGCCGAAGCTAAGATTCTTGCTAAAATGATTGCCGTCCGATTGACCCCTCATCTCAATACTCTGATCCACCCGGACCAATCTGGGTTTATGCCCAATAGGAACACCGCCCTTAACCTACGGAGGGTGCACATAGTGATGGCTTGCATGCCATGTATGCAGGAGCCTGCAGTCCTCCTCTCTTTAGATGCCCACATGGCATTTAATATGGTGGAATGGCCCTATTTGTTCGCAGTCCTCAGACATCTGGGTTTTGGTCCCAAATTTTGTGCCTGGGTGAAATTTATATTCGCATCCCCTGGCACATGTGGTGGCCAATGGCCACATCTCCGCTGTCTCCTTTGCATTTTGCGCTGGCATTGGAGCCACTGGCGGCCTGGATTCGATGGGACCCCATGATTAGAGGACTGAATTGGACAGCATCATGGGCGGACCGCATCTCGTTATATGCGGATGATGTACTTTTATACTCGACTTCCCCCAGACGGTCTATATAGTAGTACTCTTGAATGTCTGTGAAATTTTTGGACGGCCGTCTGGCTATACCATCAACTGGTCCAAATCTGTCCTGTTTGTTTTAAGGGGCCCGCCCCCGCTGCTCCCGGCAGACTGCCCCTTAAGGGTTACGGAAGAGTCTTTTAAATATCTGGGTGTGTGCGAGACTCCTAATCCAGATGCCTTCCTGTTTAAAAATTTAGAGCCTCCCCTAGAGTGGTTCCGGAATGATGTGCAGCACTGGAATAATCTGCCCCTGACCCTATTGGGCAAGGCGGCCCTTTATAAAATGATGACACTTCCTCGATTGTTGTACGTCTTGGAAAATGCCCCATTTCAGGTTCCCTTGAAATATTTTAAAAACATAGAAACATTGGTCTCAGGCCTGCTCTGGGGTAGTAAACCAGCGCGCATATCGCGTGGCAAGTTGATCAGGAGCTGGTATGACCGAGGCATTGCTCTACCGGATATCCAGTTATATTACTGGGCTGCCCATTTAAAAATATAAATAAATCAATGGTTGCATGCACCCCAAACGGAACCGGCATTTCAGGCGGACCGGTATGAGCTGGGGGAGGCAGGCGTTATTTCTGCGCTATATGATAAAAGAAGTATTTTATCCCTCCTGGGCCCTATAGCACACACAGTGGGTATTTGGTACAAAGCCCAGGGTGGTCTTAAATGTAAGGAAATTATTACTCAAATGACGCGGCTTTGGTCCACACAACAGCTGGGTAAACTTCGTAATAGCAAGGGCTTCACGGAATGGGACATGATAGGGATATCTCCGGTGGGTGACTTATGGAAGAAAGGTGCGGTAATACCATTTGATCAGCTCCAGGCCTAGTACGATTTAGCGCCCGCTGAGAGATTCAGATACCTCCAGATTAGCCATGCCTTGGGAGCTGTCATCCCATCAGGCACTGATGTGCCTGAAGCCACCCCATTAGAAGATCGATTACTCACTGAGCACATGCCCAAAAAGGCGACCTCCTTCACATACCAAATTAATCAATAACTTGCCGGACCCAACACTAAAACTAAAGCAAATTTGGTCTAATGATTTAGGGGATTTCGATGAGGCAGATTGACAGACAGCAATGTCCTCCCCACGAGAGGTGGCCATACCCTCAAGATTGCATCTGATACAGTTGAAGATACTTCATAGAGTGTATTACACCAGGGTTACTTTGCACACTATGGGGAGTGTGGAACACCACCTTTGGTTGAGAGGTTGCGGGAGGAGGGAACATTTTTTCACACCATATGGCAGTGCCCTGGGATTGGGGCCTATTGGGCTAAGAACAATGTCACAGGTGGTGAAGGAATCTGTGGTTCCGGAGCTCAGACGCTGTCTGTTGAACATATGGGAACCAAACGACCTTACCCACCCAGCTCAGGACTGGGTGAAGCTGGGGGTAATGTACGCCAAACGAAATATAGCCAAATACTGGGGATCCGGGGAGGTGCCTGTGCTTACTGACTGGTGTAAGGATCTTGATGCAGCAATGCTGGCGGAGAGAGTGGTGTGTTTAAACCGGGGGTGCCCTCGGAAATGGGACAAAATCTGGGGGCCTGGAATGAATATAGGGGTTATCTGTGTGATCCACCATTGCCAGATGGGGAAAGTGATTCTGGTTAGGGGTTGGAGGGGTACGAGGGCTTCGATTTATGTACCAATGTCCACGCAAATCTGACGTTTTTATTAGTGTAAAGGATGTACTGCCACTACTGAGTACAATGCACAGTCGTATCCAATATGTGTATCTTATGTCTGTCATATGCCCTGCTTCTGTTATTAATAAAAACAATTTTTAAAAAAAGAAAATATCTGACCTAGCCAATACCTGTATCCGATTACACTTGGTTGCCATAGCTGCATGCCGGCAGAACAGATAGCAGGTGTCCTTATTCAGAATACCTGTTTTTAAAGCGTTCATGGAAGGCCTTGAAAGAACTATTTCACACAGGACAACCCCTGCTCCAGGTTTGCAACTTAAACATTGTCCTCACTCGGCCCATGGGCCCTCCCTCTGAATACCGTTACACTTGTCCACTGCACTTCCTGTCTTGGAAGGTTACCGTCTTTGTGGCCATCACTTCCTTAAGACGAGTGAGTGAGATACATGCTCTTACCCTGGAAGAACCCTTTTTCCAGGTACACCCTTCATAAATTGGTTTCCAGTTTCCACCTTAATAAGATGATTGAACCGCCAGTCTTCTATCCGCAACCAGAATATGTAGCAGAACGCTCTCTATATACTCTTGGTGTCAAAGGATCACTTCTGCACTGTATTGATAGAAAACAAGCATTTCTTAAGACCCAACATCTGTTGTGTCCTACTCCAAGCATCCCAAACGACGTGCTCTTTCGACAGCAGACGTAATGTACTTGTAATGTATACAAACCTGTTATACCAAAGCTAAGAGAACCTTTTTTTGTCACTCGTAGACATTATTCCACTTGTAAGAAAGGGGCTTCCATTGCTTTGTTGGGTAACATACCACTAGCGAACATCTGCAAAATCTACCAAGATACGTTCACTAAATGTTAATGTGTGGACATTCTGGCCAGACAGCAAGCTAGAGCTGGCCAGGCTGTCCTACGTACACTGTTCCAGTCTTCTGCTACATCCTCTGACTAAGCCACTGTTTTTAGGACTCCTCCTTTACAGTTGTAGCATGTGTAGCTTTGCAGCTACAAACTGAAACTGTACTTACCCTATAAGCAGCTGTAGATTCACATGCACCCACTCCCCTCACTGGCTGCCTGAAGTTGTTGCGGGTTCTGTTTCTTCCGATCATTCTGATTTTCTTTCCTTTACATTGTCATCTTTCCTGTATTCTCTGTGATCTATCTTCAGTCTCTTTGACCGTATGGGGGGGGGAAGCAATCGAACAAATGTGCTGGTCCCCATGCGCAGTACCACTGATAGGTGGAGTAACTAGACCCTGTGACCCGAAAAGGCTTCCTTTGAAGAAAAACAAGTTGTACACATCTGAGCCCAAGACTAGATGGCAGAAGTATGCACCGCATGTGAATCAACAGGACTACATGCTACGAACAGATGCTTACAGGGTAAGTAACGTTTTCCTTCGCAGCTAGTGCCAGGTTCACTTGTGAGAAGGATCTCAGTCTGAACCAAACGTGATCTGCACAATTTTAAATATTTGAAAATGTACTGTGCATGAAACATCCTGCAACCTCCATTAGAGACTAGCACCCTTACTCTTTAACTTTAGGAAATGATTTAGAGCCCCCTTCTTGTCACATACCTTACCTCTCTCATGTTGACACTTAATAACCTTGGGGAGTCTGCTAGCCCCGCCTCCCCCAATTTCTTTTGTATTCGCTCCAGGGAGTGTGCAATCCCCGGGGCTGCAGTGGAGGCCACACAGGGCCCGAGCTTTCATTTTAACAATAACCTCAGGGAGGTGGTGGTCCCCGTGGCACAAGTTGGTCTGCACGACACCTCCATTCCTTATCTAGATGCCCTAGGAAGGAGGTGGCCCATGGGGATTGGTTCAGCGAAACGCCCCTCATTTCAATAATAATTGCTGCATGCCCCTGGGACCTGGCTCTCAAGGGGGCTTAATAATAGAGAAGTGTGGAAACCTGCGCTTCTCTTTTATTTTACGGCGGGAGCTCCAGCAAGACTGCAAATTATTATTATTTTTTTTTTAAATGTTTTTTTTTTTTTTGCCCTTGGATTATCCCGTCCTCATGCCCCCCGCCCCCTTCCCTCCTCCAAAGGGGTATGAGTAGCTCTACCCTGCACCCTTTTCTTTTCTTTTTAAACTGATTTTTTTTTCAGGGACTCAGCTTGAATCCTAAGATGGCCGCCAACACTTCCTGGTTTGAAGTGTTGGCAGCCAATCTGATCCAAGAACGAGATCGGGCAGGTTTGTGGAGCATTTTCATCCATGTATACCAATTAGTTTTTTCCTTCTATTTCAAAAACTACTGAACAAATTTACGCCAATTTACAGAAAGGTTGCATTCTGGACTAACCGCAACCTTTCTGACAAACTTGGTGTAGTTTTATCGAAAATCTCTATAGAAATTAACATAGCTAACGCTGTTGTGACACCCCCGCCCTCCTCTTTTCTTACCCCCGGCTTGAGAGATCACCACAAAACTTTCAAGAGAGCAGCTGCAGTGGGCGTTATACTGTTTTTGAAAATTTCGCGAGGAGTCCTCAAACAAATTTTTAAAAAAAGCTCTTCCTATGGAAACTAGCTCCTAAATGTACCTACCAGCGACCGCCAGTAGGAGTATGTATGTATGTGTGTGTATATATATATATATATATATATATATATATATATATATATATATCTCCGTTTCACTTCCTCCGATTAACCGGGACACACAGACTGCGGTGCAAACGCAGGGTCAGAGGACTCCCTGCCCGGGTTGGTTCCATGCACTGTCTGTCATGCTGGAAATAAATCGAACAATTATGAACTACTATTGGATGGTTTAATGGAGTGGTGATTATCGCTGGTTTTGAGTGCATTTACGCTACGTTGGGAGCGTGTGGTGAAACGGAATATATATATATATATATATATATATATATATATATATATGTATATATATATATATATATGTATATAGAGAGAGAGAGAGATCGAGATAGAGATATTACCTACTGGCGGTCGCCAGTAGGTATATATAGTTAGGATTTTTTCTCTATGGGATTTTTGAAAATTCTATGTCTAATAACTTTGGCGATTGTGGACGGAATTGGCTGAAATTTTCAGGAAAATGGCACATTTTGTTTCTGAGCAGCCCTTGAAAATTTGGGGGGGGTTCGTCAAGGGGGGGCCGAGAAAAAAGGGGGGTCCCAAAACGTGTTTTTAACATTGAGTTTTCCATAGGGCGGTTGGCCTCACTTTTAGCCCGAACGGCTGAATGGATTTGCACGAAACTTGGCAAAATTGTAGGGACTGGTAGCCCGATGTGCCTTTTGTAGGTCTCAATATATGTGCTCCAGTGGATTTTGAGAAATTAACGTTTAAAAAAAGATATATATCTGTAACAGCGGACCTGGCAGCGTCCCAGGACGCGTACTTTACGCGCAACGGAGCTTTGTGAAGCGAAGCTGATTGGTTCTCCGGCGTCTGTCAACATTCCAAAAAGTCCGTAGCGGCCGCCATCTTGTCTCTCGGTAGGATCGAGAGACAAGAGGAGGTCAAAACAAAGGGGGAAATAACTATAAGGGGGCATAGTAGATCCTCGCTGACCCCCTAGGTTTGATGTGGAGGTTTTAAAAGGGCCCCGCGGGGCAAAAAAAAATAATAATAATAATAATCGAACGGCTGAATGGATTTGCACGAAACTTGGCAAAATATTAGGGACTGGTAGCCCGATGTGCCTTTGCTAGGTCTCAATATATGTGCTCCAGTGGATTTTGAGAAATTAACGTTCAAAAAAAGATATATATCTGTAACAGCGCTCCGCTTCGCGTAACGGAGGTTTGCGAAGCTGATTGGTCATTCTGTCACTGGGCTATAGTTGGGCTACATCTGGCTGATATTTGGGCTACATTTGTTTTTTTGTGTGTCTGGCGGCCATCTTTGGGCTACATTGGGCTACATTGGGCTTCATTGGGCTACATTGGGCTACATTTGGGCTCCAACATATATATAGGCCAATGTAGCCCAATATATATTTTTCAAAGTTAATTTTCGTAAAAACCACTGGAGCATATATCTTGAGACATAGCAAAGGCACATCGGGCTACCAGTCCCTACAATTTTGCCAAGTTTCGTGGAAATCCATTCAGCCGTTCGAGCTAAAAGTGAGTCCAACCGCCCTATGGAAATGAAGGAAATGAATGGGTAATTTGTAATTAGCAAATAGCTAATCGCAAACTAGGAATGGTAAAGAATCGCTATTTATTCCTTAAAGTTCGCTATTTAGGAAATGCAAAAAACTTTGATGATACATATGGCGGTTCATCTCTAACAAGATAAGAAGCATAGGGATACATTTATGATGACTGGCGCATCACCAGGGATGTGTTAGTCATTCTGTGCCGCTGTTCCGTCACCTATGGTGTGCTGCATTTACAATGCGGCGCATCATGGGGCAAAAACAGCACAGATGCGTGATGTATCTGTGCCGTAAAGGTGGCGCATTGCTGGAGTTGTATCGCAAGTGTGATGAAGCTCCAGCAAGGGTCGGGGGTGCCCCTGTCGCAGGGTTTCTGTTCTCACACAGAACTGTGGACAGAGGATTGGAACCTCGGCGAATTAGGGTGTCCCAAAACTCACGTTAGTAATCAAAAACTCCTTAGCAAGCTAGGTACAGTGTCACATTGGATATAACAAACTCTCAATGTTTAGACAATCCAGAATATGAACTTATAGTACCTCAGGATACGTGGAACTCATGAACAGTCGGTCATTATATATTTCTTAGAAACCAGAACATGGAGTTAAGAAGAACACATGTGTATTTGAAATGTTTATTTACTAATGCCGTCTTCTCAGGCGTAGTATCTTAGATAATACAAGTACACATATTATCAGTAGCAAAATTACCAGCATAGTTACTAGTACATAAAAAGCGAATGGTGATAGTATGTTAACATGCTGTAAATGAATAAGAGTTAGCAACACTTATAAGCAGCCGCGGGCCGTGGAGGGAGTTACGGTGAGGCAGGGGGAGGGGGAGAAGCAGGGTGGAGAATACAAGTACACATATTATCAGTAGCAAAATTACCAGCATAGTTACTAGTACATAAAAAGTGAATGGTGACAGTATGTTAACATGCTGTAAATGAATAAGAGTTAGCAACACTTATAAGCAGCCGCGGGCCGTGGAGGGAGTTACGGTGGGGCGGGGAGGGGGAGGGGCAAGGTAGAGAGGGCTCCACCCTGCTTCTCCCCCTCCCCGCCTCCCTGCCTCACCGTAACTCCCTCCACGGCCCGCGGCTGCTTATATCTCACCCTCCCTAATACACATATTATATTATTTGCTAAGAAGGTCTCTTTGTGTTGGTTTAGGGCGTGCCCATACTTTAGTGTCTTAGATTTGAAGGAATCACATCAGCATACACCAGCTCTCTCTTCATGTGAACCGCATCAACTGTTGTGTATGTGTGTTCGGCAAAGCAATATAAAACCCGCCTCATGCCCAGAATTGGCAGAAGTTGCACTTATGTTATGAGTATGAAGTCGTGGAGATCAGACCTCATAACAATTCTGTATCGTGTTGTTCTTGAAACTTTAGCACTCGCTGTACAGATATAGTTTAACAAGCAAAGCAGATAGTAGAGCAATAACATATTATTCTCATGTAAACCACGATGAACTACTAGGTGGAAAGCTAAAGCAACAACTAAGTGTCGTGTGCAGAAGTTGCAAAAAAGGAAAAATGGCGTTTAAACCGGTAATGAGCCCATGCTAACTTAACACGGTGTAAAGATATCCAGGACCTAGATGACACCTCCCCATGATCCGGAAACGAACTGAATAAGATAATAGAAGTGCCATCTCATGAGAGCAGATTGCAAGTTTATATGTGGACGGTCCGCAAGGTAAAGCATTAAAAACTAGGAAAATTTAATGCTAAAGAAAAATAAAACAGCCAAGTACTTTATCGAGTCTTAAGCCAATAGGCAAGGTAAATAATAAAAACTTGACAAATGTCAATGAATTGTCAATGAAATGCTAGTACTCAGCATATCAAACATGAAAAAGGTCTATGACATAACTGTGTATGCAAAATAAGCTGCAACAGCCTCCAATAGGAAGTCACCGTCTTCATCCGAAAACAGTTCAGCCATCCAATTTAAAAGCGGAAAAGAACATACGTGCTCTCCCAGCACCGGATCCTCTATCACCATCAGAGGACAGCTCGGTGGGTTTTCAAGAAAGCTCTGTTCCAAGAAAGACTGTGCTGCCGCCAGTAAATTCCAGGGACCAAGTAGTCCATGCATCAATGCCACAGCCATAATCCTTTCGCCAGGACAAACCAACTCGTGAGTAATGATAGGAGTCATCAGCTGATTAAAGTCGACGTCAGGAGAAACCGGTCCGCAGAGACACAAATCAATGGCCCAATCGAAATCACAGGTCAGGCAGTGAAATACAGGCTGGACACAGGTGAAGTAGGAGAATCGAAAAGATAATCCATATGCCGTGCTTAATATCGCCAACGGCATTGTGCCATAATATTCTAGCATGCGATTGCGGAACAGTGTCAGCAGCTGCAGGGTGGGAGGTTGCATAGGAGGGACATCCATATTTAAAAATGTAAAAAAGCACAAGAGCGTCCGCTGGTAATGCAAGTAAAAATGCCAATCCACGAACCAGAGTGGAGAAAATAGAATGAAAGGAAGCAGGGATGACTCCAAAGATTTTCTCAAATGAAGTCACGAGACCACTGGTAACAACTTTAAAAAAGTGCGCCAGGGTCTTTGTGGAGGATGCGTTAAAGATAGTCGGAACCATCTTGCTGAAATTGAAAGGCAAATCTGAATTAAAAGTATTCCTTTTATCGTAACAGTAAGTGAACGGGTTATTTGCTGCAGAAATGTTCTATTTCCTCCCACACATGAACATAGGGAGTTTTCAATCTGGCCACAAATACCAACCTTGGGACAGATTTCAACGGCATGGCAAGAATAAGAGCTCTTTTGTCTCAGAGAGAGGTGGCCTTGAGTTCGGCCCGTGAAACTTTCGTGCTTCACATAGCGAACACCCGTACAGAGGTGCATACCCTTTTCAATTAACTCAGAACAATCTTCATTATTGAGCATCAAATAACTACCATTTTCCAACAACTTGAACGTGGGGATGATAGCAGGAACTGGCGTGCCTTGCAACACGCAAGCCATATTTGGTCGGTGTTTGTTGCATGAACCGTGTAACTGTATGTGCCTACACATTAGTGAATGATCTGGCGTCTCAGTGCATTCCTCTCCATTCAGATAAACTTCTTGATCATCTTTGAAACATCTGTATGTGTATGGAAGCGACCAGACCTCATGAAGAAAAGCACTACCTAAAGGTTCATAACGACCTATTGGTATATATTTCATACAATTTGAAAACTTATATAAAGCAAAAGGCAGCGTTATTAAACCGTGGATAAGGCACGTTGCCAAAAAACCCGCAATCCTCTGCTGATGATGTCAGTGAGCATGTCATGAATGATGTAATATGTGACATCATCAGCAGTGGATTATGGGTAATAGTATCTCTAGTTTACTCCCCTAT
>NC_136065.1:1985967656-1986134116 GCF_964261635.1 Lissotriton helveticus
CACTCCTGCAGGACTACTCCACATTTATTACTCAACAACAATAATGAACTCAATTCCCTGGACACTGGCCATAACTAATTGTTAATCATTCTTTGCAGAGGCATAGCTGCTCTCAATGGCATATATTACACTATGGTGATCTCATTATTTATAGCTGCTGAGTCTTCATATTGCTTATGTGCAACACATTTATCGTTTCATTTGCACAGTACTTAAGTCCAATCGTACAAGTGGCTCACTACAGTAACTGTTTAATATATTTAAGGCAGTAAGATATGGAGCAGGTTTTGATGTATTTAAATATTTCAGTACTGCATTTTCACAATTGCTAAATAAACCTCTCTTTCTCAAATTTTCTTTAAAATGTACCATTTGCCACTGGTTTCTTGAAGGTTTTCTCCCCAAACACGAAATAACACTTAAATCCAACACTTACGCCCTACCACTTTCAAATGTCACCAGCCGCCACTGCTGGGGATGCTACCATTGTCAGCAATATACCAACCCATTTCAGCGGTGTCAATATTGCACAGGATTAAATATGATTTAAATATGATTTTGATGTATAAACCAAATCTGAAAGAGACACGTTAGTGATAGATTCCTTACCTTAGAATATCCCCAGGCGTCAGACTGGGTCCGGAAACTTTTGCGTAGCTCCGCGTCCGTCGTCGGTGTCGTTAGTGCCGGAACTTAGATGCCGCCCTCGCACGCTGACGTCCGTTCTTCTTTTTTCCGCGCCAGCTAGCGCAGATCTGGAGAAGCTCTACCCCTTAGTCACTTTTTGACTAAACTTTTTTGATCTTTTGATCTGTTTTTTTCGAGTCGCTACGACTCCTACGGTGCCGGTAGGGATGCCCGGGTTCAAACCCTGTTCCAAGTGTGGCCGCATGATGTCGGTTACCGACCCCCATCGCCGGTGTCTTCAGTGTCTAGGCCTCGACCACGACGACCGAACCTGCTCCGACTGCCAGGTCCTGGCGTCTAAGGCTAGGCGGGAGCGGTCCAGCAAGCGGCTTGAGCTCCGGCAGTCAGCCCCGCGCCGTTCAAGGTCCCGGTCCCACAGGAGGTCGAGGGACCGGCTGCGGGGTCGGAGCCCTCGTAGCTCCGGGAGTCTGCATCGGTCTTCAGTTTCCAGGTCCTCAGGTAAGAGGCATGAGAGGTCGGAAAGGCGTCATCGTTCTTCCGACCTACCCCGACGCTCGCGCGATGCGGCCGGGGTTCGGGTGGCACCACCCACGTGGCTCCGACGAAGTTGCGGGCGTCGCCACCTGCCCCATACCTTCCGGTCCCTGGGAACGGTGCGACGCCTGAGGAGGTCGAGCGGTACCTCATGGCCATGAGGTCTCTCCCTCCTCCGCCGTGCTCCGTGGCGCCTTCGAGGGTGATTGGGAGGGGTCTGTGGACCCTCTGGCACAGGAGTGCCAGTCTCAACAGGACTGGACATATGAGCTTGGGGATGCCAGTGGCCTGGACACTTCGCCAGACAGTGGTTTTGTCTCCCCTCCAACCGTGGCTTCGGAGGAGGGGGCTGCCTACAGTGTAGTGTTGAGGCGGGCGGCCAAGGCATTGGGCCTTGAGCTCCCCGTCGCGGCCGTGAGGACTAACCTCCTCACTGAGGTCCTTAAACCGCAGGCAAGCTCCACTGAGCCTCTGCTGCCGTTTAATGAAGCCTAGTGTGACGTACTTTTGGGCACTTGGTCCAAGCCCTCTACAGGTCAGCCTGTAGATAGGAACGTGGCCAGACGCTACCGCCCGGCTCCGGGCGACCCTTGCTTCTTGTCCACCCACCCCACCCCCGAGAGCCTGGTTATCCAGGCCTCCACTTCCCAGACCGCATTCCCGACGGCTCCGCCCGATCGGGAATCCAAGAGGTACGAACAATTCGGCAAGAAGGTGTTCTCGTCTCTGAGTTTGGGACTGTGGTCAGTCATTACCGCATGCCTCTTGGGCCGCTACACCCACACTCTGTGGGACACGGTCACGGATGTGCTGCCACAATGTCCGGAGGAGGCCCGGGCTAAACTCGCCCAAGCCCTTGCGGAGGGTCGAGATGCGGCACGCTATTCCATCCGGTGTGGGCTGGATCCCACTGGGCAGAGCGATGGCAACGACGGTGGCGGTTCAACGCCACGCCTGGTTGAGGACCGCCAACTTTTCGGCTGATGTCCAGGCCACCCTTCGGGACATGCCGTTTGATGGCCGTCGCCTCTTTGGCGACAAGGCAGACCATGCGCTTGAGCGTTTTAAGGACTCCAGGGCTACGGCCAAGTCCTTGGGCCTCTCGGCCCCACGCCAGCAAACTGGTGCCTTTCGCTCCTTTCGAGGCCAAGGAAGGGGCGCCCCCACACGTGCTGCCAGCCACGCACCGCAGACTGATACACAACGTGGTGGCGGCCGTGGAAACCGCCGTGGCGGCGGTCGGGGACAACGGCGAGGCCAGTCCACACCTCCCCTATAGCATCCGCCTCAAAACCCTCCTAGTCCGTGCTTTCAGGCCCATGTTAAAACTGTGAATATTCATGCATTGGCGCGTATACACTAAGAACAGAGAGCTAGGCTTCCATGCTCGATTGTGTCAGGCTCAACTTTGAGATTCTTCACCATCACCAATAATACACTATCGCTTAATGTCTTCCCCACGGTGTGGGGATAACCTTTAGAGACTCTCCCTTGAGCGCACGAGTCAGGCCTCGGATCCGATTGGACCCGCGAGCCGAGCCCTTTCAGTAGTCATAGGCATTGAGCGCCTGCACCGCGAGCACACTCGGATGCAGGACGCCGACGGAGAAGTAGCGCGGCTGTGAGTTCCCCATTGAAAGGTAAATACAAACTGAATTCTCTGGAAGCCGCCCGGCTGTAGAGACAGCCTCTCCGGTTACTCGCAATCGGCCACATTAACTCTTTTCTGTGTGTCCAGGCGGCTAATAATGCCAAGTCTAAATGAAGCTTCCACCCTTCTTTTTACAGTAAGAATCCCTTCGAGGATTGAACTGCCTGTGCCCCACGGCTGTGTGAATACCAGCACGTAAAGTAAGTCCCTCTATCTGCCACCCCCGGGCATTTTGAATTTAGTATGTTTCAGGGCCCTGATGGCACCTATTTATTGTTTTCCAGTACTCTTTGGAGCTTGATGGAGCCCCTTTTCAGACGGAACATATGATGACCGTCCTGTGATGTAGGTAACCTTCCACATCCCTTTCTTGATTGATATCACCACGCCTGTTCACCGCCCATATACTGAATTCTTATATTCATATTACCCCGTAGGCTCTCCATTCCTTCCTGATGAAGACCCCAACATGAGGCCGTGAATCGCCCTTTAGCGTAACCAGGGTCGAAACGTAGAACTACGCCTCCATTCTACACACCATAGGAGTTAAATAAGAGATGCACTCTCGTTGTCTATGTGTGATGTAACTCTTGGGAACCTTTGCCCATTAACTTGATTGTAGAGGTTTTACAATTTTTAAACTGGATGTAACAATTATGTCACAACACCTTTACCCTGTCCCCTTCACTTATTCACTTACCCTCCCCTTTTCACCGAGAGCACCTATTCCGAATACCGAATGTAATGATGTTACAATTACATGTATATACTTCAACTCGCTACCTCATAACTTTGGCTGCAATCGGATCGCACTTTGACCTTGCATGAATAAAATGCCAAAAAGAATGAAATGAATAATATGATATATTTTTTTCTGACCTGTTTCAAATTCAATGGTGATCGTGTGTTCATTTTGACTGTCCAGAATTGTATGATATATTTGAAACTCAGACCGACCTTTTTGTACTGACCCATGGACCCAGGTCCTGAGTTCTAAGGGCCTACCCCTTCCACACTCATACTTCAGGCCCATGTGACGCCAGTGGGGGGCAGGGTTTGCCATCACCACTTCCACTGGCGCACTGTCACGTCGGACATTTGGGTGCTGCAAATCGTCCGAAGGGGCTACTCCCTACCCTTCGAGGCGACCCCTCCAGCCATGCCACCACAATACCACTGCGTGTCGGGGGATCACTTGCAACTTCTGCAAGAGGAAGTTACGGCCCTCTTGGCCAAGGGGGCCATCGAGCGCGTTCCTGGGCCAGAAGTAGGGTGTGGTTGTAACTCCCACTACTTTCTGGTACCCAAGAAGGGCAAAGGGGGCCTACGCCCTATCTTGGACCTACGGAATGGCAACGGCTTCCTCAGGAAGGAGAAGTTCAAGATGCTGACATTGGCTCAGGTCTTAGCTGCCCTAGACCCTGGAGACTGGATGGTAGCGTTGGACTTGCAGGACGCTTATTTTCACATCCCCGTCCTGCCGGCCCACCGGCGTTACCTGCGGTTCACGGTAGGCCACCAGCACTTTCAGTTTACCGTGCTCCCCTTCGGCCTTACCAGCTCCCCACGGGTGTTCACGAAAGTGATGCCGCTGGTCGCAGCTCATCTGCGCAGGTTGGGGGTTTCAATCTTCCCCTACCTCAACGACTGGTTGTTGATGGCGGGCTCGCCCCAGACAGTCGTCAGCCACCTCCAGACTACGGCCGACCTGCACCTGCTGGGGTTCTCCATTAATGTGCTGAAGTCACACCTGTGTCCTTCTCAGAAGCTCCTCTTCATCGGAGCGGTTCTAGACTCTGCGCAGTTTCGGGTTTATCCTCCCGAACAGCGAGTTCGGGATATTCAGGCTCTGATTCTGATCTTTCAGCCTTTATCCCGGGTCTCGGTCAGGTTGACGCTGCGGCTTCTGGGGCTGATGGCCTCCTGCATCCTTCTGGTGCATCACGTCCGGTGGCTGATGCGGGCTCTGCAGTGGGACCTGAAGTTTCAGTGGGCCCAGCATCAGGGCAACTTGTCCAACCATGTCTTGATCTCGGAGGGCACTGCAAGACAGTTGCAGTGGTGGCTCACGGACCGCGATTGGGTCAGCGGCAGATCCCTCTCCCTACCCCAACCGGAGCACGTAGTTGTGACGGACGCGTCCCTCCAGGTCTGGGGGGGCCACATGGGAGAGGCGGAGATCAGAGGCCTCTGGTCTCCGGCGGAGTCCCTGCTCCACATCA
Organism: Lissotriton helveticus; assembly: GCF_964261635.1. Lineage (NCBI taxonomy): Eukaryota > Metazoa > Chordata > Amphibia > Caudata > Salamandridae > Lissotriton > Lissotriton helveticus. The sequence goes on from NC_136065.1 coordinate 1,985,972,712, forward strand.
ACCTTCTGGAGCTGCGGGCGATCCGTCTTGCGCTGAAGGCATTCCTCCCCTCTGTCCGGGGGAGTGTAGTGCAGGTGTTCACGGACAACACCACCGCTATGTGGTACTGCAACAAACAGGTCGGGGTGGAGTCGTGGACCATATGCCAGGAGGCTCTGCGCCTCTGGCAGTGGCTGGAACATCAGGGCGTGACCCTAGTGGTTCAACACCTGGCAGGTTCTCTGAACGCCAAGGCGGACGAACTCAGCCGTCGGTGCATGATGGATCACGAATGGCGTCTGAACTCTGACATGGCGCAAGGTCTCTTTCAGCAGTGGGGAGAGCCTTGGTTAGATCTATTCGCCAAAGAAGAGAACGCGAAATGTCATCAGTTCTGCGCGTTGGAATTTCCAAGGCGCCACTCGCTCGGAGACGCTTTTCGTCGCAAGTGGAGTTGCTGTCTATTGTACGCCTTTCCGCCTATACCACTTCTGCCGAGAGTGCTGAAGAAGATTAGGCGCGACCAGGCCCAGGTTATCCTTGTGGCTCCGGACTGGGCATGAAGATATTGGTATCCAGAGCTACTCGGCATGTCTGTCGATCCCCCGATTCGTCTGCCTCTTCAGGAGGACCTTCTGTCGCAGGTCGGTATACGCCTGCAGGTGGAACAGATTTGTGGCATGGTGCACAGCAAAGGCTATGGATCCACTCTCTGCCCCCCTTTCTAAGGTTCTCCTCTACCTTCTTTCTCTTGCCCAGCAGGGCTCTGCTCTGGGCACTATCAAGGGCTACCTTTCTGCCCTTTCCGCCTTCTTAAGGCTACCTGATCAGCCATCTTTGTTCAAGTCCCCAATTGTAAATAGGTTTTTGAAGGGCATCACACACATGTTCCCTCCTGTTATATTCGTGATGCCTCAGTGGGACTTGAACCTTGTACTTACTTATCTGATGTGCGCTCCCTTTGAGCCACTTCATAACTGTCCTCTCTGTCTTCTTACTCTGAAGACAGCTTTCCTGGTTGCCATCACCTCTGTCAGGAGAGTGAGTGAGCTCCAGGCTCTTTCCTCTAAACCTCCTTTCCTTTCTGTCCATCCGGACAAGGTTGTGTTGCGGACAAGACCCTCTTTCCTGCCCTAGGTAGTCACAGCCTTCCACATCGGGCAGTCCATCACCTTGCCCACCTTCTTTCCGCCTCCGCTTCCCTTGAAAGAGGAAGAGAGGCTCCACCGTCTGGACCCAAAACGTGCGCTCTCTTACTATCTGGATCGCACACGCCAGTTCCGGGTGGATGACCAACTCTTTGTTGATTACGTGGGCGCTAAAAAAGGACGGGCGGTGCACAAGCGGACCATCTCTCGGTGGATCGTATTGTGCATCCAGGCGTGTTACTCCTTGGCTAAAAAGGAACCTCCTGTTGGGCTTAGGGCCCACTCCACTCGGGCCACGGCGACTACTACTGCCCTGGGCCGGGGAGTCCCCTTGCAGGACTTTTGTCATGCAGCTACGTGGGCCTCGCTGCAAACGTTCGCGAGACACTACTGCCTGGACAGTCAAGATCGGAGGGATGGCTTCTTTGGCCGTTCCGTCCTCCAGGACTTTCTGGTGTGATTATTGGTTCGCAGCCTCACCACCGAGGTTGGTATTGCTGGGGTATCTATTCTAAGGTAAGGAATCTATCACTAACGTGTCTCTTTCAGATGCACAAGTTACTACTTGTGTAACGATATATCTGTAAGAGACATTATTTAGTGATAGATTCCTTACCGACCCACCCATCCTCCCCGTTCTGCGAACCGATATCTAGGGTTAAGGTCATCCCCTTTCAGGGCCCTAGTTTCATGGCACCAGTGTTGGTTCTGCAAAAACAACAGTTGATGGACAGAATGCAGAACTCTGTCATACATTCACCCCAGTACAGAGATCTGGCCCTAAATCCATCGTTTTTTTTGCACTCCACACCACCCCAGTTCAGACATGGCCATATGCAAATCAGCCTTTACCCTGTGCCTCATGGGAACAGTCCAGCCCGAACTGCCAAGCCATGTCTTTCCTGGACCGGAATCAAGCATCCTAGGACCGGTTTCTGGCTATCAGCCGTCTTCAGCCAGGATAGCTTGACTCCAGTGTTGGTTCTATCATGGCTCTGCGTATCTGGCGCGGAAAAGCTGTGCATCAGAACTGATGTCAGCATGCGAGGGTGGCGTCTAAGTACTCCGATGACGTCATTCCGGCGCTAACGATGCCGACGGACGCGGAGCCACGGACGACGCCTACCGACGCGCAGGGGTATTGCTACGCAAAAATTTCCGGATCCAGTCTGACGCCTGGGGATATTCCAAGGTAAGGAATCTATCACTAACTAATGTCTCTTACAGATATATCGTTACACAAGTTGGAACTTGTGCTTCCAGGTGATAAATATCCACAATATGGATTGTGCTTTACTTTTGGCACATGAATTGTATAGTATTGTACTTTGTTTTCACGGCCAAAGATGCTTACTTAATGTGCATATACTTTGGTTTAGTCCGTTATTAATGTTTATCAGGAAATGCATGTAAAGCCCTAAGAATTTCCTCTCCGGTGCGTGATCAAGACCGTGAGAGGTTGAAACGCGAAACACGGAGGGTTTATGAATGGAATAAATCGCCGTTCTAATTTGAAACGCTAACTGGTGTGTTTTTGACCCGAGAACGCACACTACTCAAGTACTTTGTTTGGATATTGATTACCGGACCACTCCGCCGGTCTGCACGCCACCCCTTGATGGGCAGGGATTCCTGGAAGGAGTTGTTGGATTTTTGTGCGTGTTTGTTTGTGTGTGTATATGTGTGTATATATGTGTGTATATATATATATATATATATATATATATCTATATATTTCTCTTCCAGGGGATCCTCATCAATAGTCATAAGCATTAGAATATTCCCGCCCATGTGCGGGACCCCGGAAACACTATATTATATGTGCCCCACATATATATACTCATATATATATATAAATACATATATATATATATATATATATATATATATATATATATATATATATATAACATGCAATAGCAGCCAATAAAAACAGAGCTGAAATATGCTATGTAGAATTTCCACCATACATGCAATAATAATAAGCATTAGAAACATGAGAAACAACACAAAGTTTGTTTTAGAAACTGTTTTAATGCTCAGAAAGCAGTAGAAATTCTTATAACTCACTGGAAGCATAGAAAGCTCCCAGGCTGCATTGCAAACACACAGTCTAAAAAGACTGAAAAGCTAACCTGTAGCTACATTGCAATAAACTGACACCGTGCCTTTAAGGCACTCATGACCCCCAGTATCCCATCATGCCTCAGGGGTGACCGTTAGGTCAGTTGTTCTTTCCGGCTCCTTCAGAGAAGGACCCTGGTTACACAGCTCCACTAATTTTCCTGTTTTTGACAGAAAAACTCTTCACTTTTGACAATTTTTTGTTCTTACTCGACATTTAACATCTAGTCAAGTAAGATACTGTCTTTTTCAGTCAATTTGGTGAGCATTTTCTCCTGAAAATGCCTTCACTCTTTGACAAATGCCCTTCTTGTGGCAACAAGAAGGCCAAGTCAGACAACCACGACGTCTGTATCCTGTGTCTGCCTGAGGAACATGATCCAGGCACCTGTCCTCATTGTGAACACCTGTCAGGAAGAACTTTAAAAGACAGGGAGAGGATTCGCATTTATGGCCTAGCTCATAGGTCATCAAGAGGAAGATCTCCGGGGAAGGGCTCCAAGAAGACTCATTCATCTTCCAGAAAGAAGTCTTCATACCTGTCTGGCTCGGCGCTGAGAAAAGAACCACCGGTGGATCACTCATCGTCTAAACTACCGTCGACGGCGGGCTCGCCGTCGAAGAGAAGACCAGGTATGTCGACGACGTCGAAGGATCCAGTTCCATCGTCGAAATCCCCTCCGTCGGCGTCAACCGGGCGACGTCCGACGTCGAGGAAGGGAACTCCGCCGCCGTCAACCGGGCGACGGTCGGCGTCGAGACCCAGGACCCCTCCGCCGTCGTCAACCAGGCGACGACCGGCGTCGAGGGAGGTCACCCCTCCGCCGTCGTCATCCAGACGTCGACCGGCGTCGAGAAGTGTGACTCCGCCGTCGTCGAAGAAGCGACGTTCGGCGTCGAGAACCAAGACCCCTCTGCTGTCGACAGGGAAGAGTCGATCGGCGTCGATCGGCGTCGAGGATGCAGTCTCCGTCGGTGTCTCGTCAGCTCTCGTCGTCGAGGGTGTCCAATACCCCTCCACCGTCGTCGCACAGACATTAGACGTCGATGCAGAAATCTCCGTCGACGGCTGATCATCACCGTTCGACGTCGAGTGAAAGACCTCCGTCGACGATTAGACATCGTCAATCGACGTCGAGGCAGGGTGCTTCGTCGACGTCGAGACTTCCGTCGACGACTGGGCATTGTCGTTCGACGTCGAGGGAGAGGTCTCCGTCGAAGGCCGTGACTCACCGTTCGACGTCGAGACGTGGAACTCCGTCGGCGGCTGCTCATCGCCGCTCGACGTCGAGAGACCATACATCCTCGCATAGACAATCTAAAACAAGATTGTTTGATCCGCCGACTCCCCGAAAGCACTCGACCACGAGGGAAGATCGCTCGGCGTCGAGAGGTTCAGATGTGGTGATGGTAACGGAGTCAGCTTCCCGTCATTCCACCTCAAGGTCCTCTGGCTCCTCAACTACATCTTCGAAGTCCAGAAGTCCAGTACGCAAGTCGCCTAAGCGTCGGACGGACCCTTGGGCGGATAAAGTCAGACTTTCACCTAGATGGTATAAGTCTTTGGATCATTGGAGAGATTCTGGAGCTGCAAAACGTATGCAGGACTACGCCAGCTCGCAGCACAGGTCTCCTCTTCAGGATCTAGTGGAGGAGATGGACAAGCATAGCCCTCCCAGGCGCAAATCTCCGGTGAGAACACCAACTAGATCTCCCAGAAGGACCCGATCTCCCGGAAAAGACCCAGAGGAGCGGGTCAGGTCTCGCTCTCCTAGACGTGAAGTGCGTTCGAAACGATCCAAGGAGAGGAGGCACAGTGTCCACCGTAGACGTCGACGAACTCCGCCTACTTCCTCGACCTCTTCTACCAGGTCTTCCAAGAGGGACTACTCCCCTACTTTGACGGACAGTCCTACGTCCCGATCCTCCCCAGTGGATGACATTGGCACGTATCTGGACGTCTTGCAAAGAGGAGCTCAGAAGCTGAACATTGAAATGTCTGTCCCTCAGGTTACCACGACAGTCATTTTTGAGACTCTACACAAAAAGGCGATCACCCGGCCTCTACTGCCATTAGTTCCAGGGATTATAGATCCTGTCAAGGAGGTATTCCTAACTCCGGCGGCTATCAGAGCGGTGCCAGCCCGCATCCAAAAGAAATACAAACCGGCCTCTTCTGACCCGGTTTTTGTAAGATCGGACCCGCCAGCAGACTCTGTTATTGTGGCGGCGGCGAGGAAGACACACGCAGTGGCAGGTTCTTCTTCCGTCCCCCCAGACAAGGACAGCAAGACGCAAGACTCCTGGGGTCGCAAAGTTTGCAACTCAGCTGCGTCGACTCTTAAGGTTTCTAGTGCGGCTGCACTTCTGGGTCGGTACGACAGAGCCTTATGGGACTCTATGGAAAGGTTCAAAGCCAAGCTGCCAAAAGAAGACCAGCAGGACTTTGAAGAGGCCGTGACTGAAGGATGTCTGGTGGCGAATCAGATAAGCACGGCTGCGGATGGTGCTGTCCTGTCGGCGCATTCCTATTCTCATGGGGTTTGTGCCAGGAGATCGGCATGGTTACGCTTGACAGGCCTGAAGCCGGATGCTCAACATCGCATCCTTAATCTCCCCTTTTCGGGTTCCGCTCTTTTCGGTGAGCATGCGGACGAAGAAATGACCCGAATGAAGACGGAACTAGACACAGTGAAAGCGGTGGGCTTGGAAAAGAAAGAGTTCAAGCGTCGTTTCAAGCCCAACAGGGGGAGAGGGGCTCAACAGAGGGTTCAAACCCCTCAATGGTCCCAAAGTAAAGCCCAAGGAACACCCCAGTTTCGAGGTAAACCTGGCAGAGGTAGAGGAGTTCATCAACAATCCTCTACCACTACAAGAGGAGGAAAAGCCTGATCAGTGGCTTCCTCTGGCGCCGTTGCCCACTCCAGTGGGAGGAAGTGCTTCACAACACCTGGCAGAGTGGGTCAGCATCACCAAGGATCAGTGGGTGCTGAATATACTGCGCAATGGATACAAACTACGTTTCCTGGCTCCTCCAAAGAACATACCTCCAAAGAGCGCTTCCCCTCACCAACTAAGCTTGCTCCGAAGAGAGGTAACAGTTCTACTACAAAAGCGAGCGATAGAGGAGGTTCCTCTCGCTCAAAGAGGAAAGGGAGTTTACTCCAGGTACTTTCTTGTCCCCAAAAAAGATCAGGAGGACAAGTTCAGACCAATACTCGATCTACGACTTCTAAACAAGATCATCATCAGAGAAAAGTTCCGCATGCTGGCTCTTCACCAAATATGCCCACATCTTCAAGCCGGAGATTGGATGTGTTCGGTGGACTTGCAAGATGCGTACTTTCACATCCCAATTGCTCAACAACATCGCAAGTACTTGAGGTTTGTCGTAGGGAACAAACACTATCAGTACACGGTGCTACCCTTCGGTCTCAAGTCCGCACCACGAGTCTTCACTAAATGCATGGCGGTGGTGGCGGCTTTTCTGCACAAGAAGGGACTCTTCCTATACCCATACTTAGACGACTGGCTCCTAAAAGGTCCGTCTCCAGTGCGGGTAAAGCACGATCTACATCTGTGTCTTCTCCAATTGCACAGGCTCGGTCTCCATGTGAATCTGGAGAAGTCAGTCCAGCGGCCTACACAGTCAATTCACTACCTAGGCTCCGTTCTGGACACAAAAGTGGGAAAAGCGTTTCCTTCGGAGGAGAGACTTTTTTCCCTGAACCAGAAATGTGGAATTCTGATAGACTCCCGGCTTCCAACAGCCCGACAAGTCGCATCCCTGCTGGGTTCCATGGCATCCTGCATCTTTCTCATCCCAAACGCAAGGCTGAGAATGCGGCCTCTACAGCAGGCCCTGGAGGATCAATGGGACCAGGCGACAGGACTTTGGGAGGATCGCATCAAGCTCTCCCAAGCGACGAAAGACGCCATCAAATGGTGGACACGGAGAAAGAATCTGCTGGTGGGGGTTCGGTTTCACCAGCCTCTTCCAAACCAGTCGATAGTGACGGATGCCTCTCTACAAGGTTGGGGAGCGCATATGGGTCCGCTTCAGATTCAAGGCCTGTGGTCTGCGCAGGAGCAGACATACCACATCAATATGCTGGAACTCAGAGCGGTATTCCTGGCTCTCAAAGCGTTTTTACCAGCGATAGAGTCCAACTCAGTCCTAGTTCAGACAGACAACACGACCACCATGTTCTATCTGAACAAACAAGGAGGCACAAGATCTCGCCCTCTGTCTCGAGAGGCTCAGGCAATTTGGCATTGGCTCCTCTCTCGAGGCCTCACGATAGTGGCGGTGCACCTGCCAGGCGAGTTGAACGTAAAAGCAGATGCACTCAGCAGGCACTTCGAAGATCAGCCAGACTGGGTGCTAAACGACGATGTGGTGGAAGAGCTTTTTCGTTGCTGGGGTCGTCCAGCCATAGATTTGTTTGCAGACGACGAAAATGCCACGCCTTCGCGTCCAGGTTCCACCGGCCTGGAACTCAGGGGAATGCTCTGCTGATGGATTGGTCAGGGACGTTCGCTTACGCTCCCCTGGCTCTGATTCCGAGAGTAGTTTCCAAGCTCTGCAGGTCGAACATGGAAATGATCCTGATAGCTCCGGATTGGCCGCGGCAGTGGTGGTACCCGGACCTTCTACATCTGTCTGTGTGTCCACACAGACGACTCCCTTGCAGGCCGGACCTGTTGAGCAAAATGAACGGGAGGATAATGCATCCCAACCTCCCATCATTGAACCTAACAGCATGGCTCCTGAGGTCCTGCAATATGGACATTTGAACTTGCCTCCTGAGTGCATGAACATTTTAAAGGAGGCTAAGAGACCTTCCACGAGAACGTCTTATGCGTTTAAGTGGAAGCGGTTTTTCCTATGGTGTAGGGATCATCACCTTGATCCGACTAAAGGACAGGAGGACGTCATTTTACCATACCTCCTTTCCCTAGCTACTGCTGGTTTGAAATACGCTTCTATTAGGGTGCATTTGTCAGCCATAGTTGCATACAGAAAATCACCAGATCAGGTGTCTTTCTTTCAGGTTCCAGTGGTTAAGGACTTCCTCCAGGGGTTGAAGAAAGTGTATCCCCCTGTGCGAAATCCTTCTCCTCCATGGGAATTAAACCTGGTGCTATCCAGGTTAATGTCCCCACCTTTTGAGCCCATCCACAAGGCCTCTTTGCAACATCTCTCTTGGAAGGCGGCCTTTTTGGTGGCAATTACCTCTGCTCGCAGAGTCAGCGAGATTCAAGCTCTCTGTGCGAAAGAACCATACACTATCTTTCATCACAATAGGGTAGTCCTAAGGGCTCATCCAGCTTTCCTACCTAAAGTCATCTCTGATTTTCATATAAATCAGTCCATTTTCCTCCCTTCATTTTTTCCAAATCCTACGACCCCAGCCGAGCGGTCACTTCACTCCTTAGATCTTAAGAGAGTGCTCAAGTTCTATTTGGAAATGACCAAAGGGATTAGGAAAACGGATCAACTGTTTGTGAACTATGGTTCAAAGCGAACAGGTTTACCAGCGGCCAAGAGGTCCATCGCGAGATGGATTGTCTCTTGCATTAAATTGGCTGATCAGCTTGCAGGCAAGCCTTTGTTGCAGTCGCCCAAAGCGCATTCCACTAGAGGGAAGGCCGCTACAGTAGCCTTCTTGCACGACATCCCAATGTCAGAGATATGCAAGGCTGCGACTTGGAAATCAGTTCATACCTTTACTAAACATTACTGTCTCGAGTCTGATTCCAGGGCAGATACTCAAGTAGGACAAGCCTCTTTGAGGAATCTATTTGGGTAGCCTACGGCCTGTACAAGCTTAGTGAATACTAGGCTTAATATAGTTTATTACTGTATTGTTACTCCTTTGCCCGCAGGGAGATGAGGTGAGGCTCGCTATTCTATTCTAATGCTTATGACTATTGATGAGGATCCCCTGGAAGAGAAGGATTAGTTACTTACCTGTAATCCTAGTTCTCTTCCAGGGGTATCCTCATCAAAGTCATAAGCAACCCTCCCGCCTCCCCGGGCAAAGGACATTCTTTAATAAGGAGATATGGTTAACCTATTTGTTATTGGGTTTATTTTCAGTCTCCGAAAAGAACAACTGACCTAACTGTCACCCCTGAGGCATGATGGGATACTGGGGGTCATGAGTGCCTTAAAGGCACGGTGTCAGTTTATTGCAATGTAGCTACAGGTTAGCTTTTCAGTCTTTTTAGACTGTGTGTTTGCAATGCAGCCTGGGAGCTTTCTATGCTTCCAGTGAGTTATAAGAATTTCTACTGCTTTCTGAGCATTAAAACAGTTTCTAAAACAAACTTTGTGTTGTTTCTCATGTTTCTAATGCTTATTATTATTGCATGTATGGTGGAAATTCTACACAGCATATTTCAGCTCTGTTTTTATTGGCTGCTATTGCATGTTATATATATATATATGTATTTATATATATATATGAGTATATATATGTGGGGCACATATAATGTAGTGTTTCCGGGGTCCCGCACATGGGCGGGAATATTCTAATGCTTATGACTTTGATGAGGATACCCCTGGAAGAGAACTAGGATTACAGGTAAGTAACTAATCCATCGTCTCCTCCGTTCCTGCTCACAGCCGTGAGAGGTATCGCCAGGAAATGACACGGCACACCAGGTAAGTCCAGCACAAAAAACTTTATTGTGCACAAACTAAAGACGACGCGTTTCGGCGTTAAGCCTTTCTCATATATATATATAAATATATCCCCTGGAAACTCAAACCACTTCCTGATTCCGCCAACGATTAGGCGAGGAAAGAGACACAGACCTCCGAGGTTTGTGGGCAAAAATATGGTTTATTTCGAGTGACCCAACACAACGCGTTTCAAGCCCGTAAGCCCTTGTTCACGTGTGTGTGTATATATATATGTGTATATATATATATATATATATATATATATATATATATATATACTTCCAGTGGAAATGTAAAAAAGAAATAATACAGTCTGGACTTAAAATGCCAGCCAAACCAATTGTCCTTGATTGTTTCTCATAGAATTGCCATCTACTCCTCCCTTCCAGATCATAAAGATTGCTAAAAGTTCCTCCAGTTCTAGTAAATTTGAGTTTTATCCTTGAATATTCTCCTGCTGTGTACCTATCTGTAAAATTATAGTTCTTCTTTACCAATATTTTCATGTCCTGTCTTTCAGGGGGTACAGTCTGGTCGTGCGAAACGATACTCCTCTCAGCGGCAGCGGCCTATTCCAGAGCCTGCTCCTATGCACATCAGCATCATGGAGCGCCACTACTATGACCCATGTAAGCTCCTGTTTGTATCTTCTCTAAAGAACTGTCTGCCACCTTCTAAAACTGCTTTAGTTCACAGTTTATACATAAGGCTCTCTGGCATTTGTGGATGCTCTTGCACACTATTGTTTGCCTCTACTATTGTGAAGTATTTTTTATGATTGTGAAGTATTTTTTACGATTCTAAGCAGCTGGGCTGATCTAATAGATTTGGAAGGATTAGACGTTGGGAAATGAGAAATGTTAAAGAGCAGTTTAATAATAAATTGATCTGAATGAGAACGGCATTGGCATGAGGGATTTTGTATGGAAATGTTTTTGGTTGTACCTCATTCTCCAGAGTGAGGCGCGCCTATTTGAAAACTGATGTTCTGCCATTCACTACTTCTCTCTACCCAGGGTGGATAAACAGTTTGGTAATGTGTCATTGCTGGTTTTTTTGTGTTAATTTTTCACACAGTTTTGATGTTCACTGGGTGCGTTAATTGAGATTGCACCCTATGCTGCTAGTGCCAATTGTTGATGATGCTCATCTTGTCAGAGAGTGAAGAAGCGTGCTTAGGCTGTCCACTCTTTGGTGGCCACCCCCGCCTCCTTCAATGTGAGAGGCATACAGGAACATGCTATAAGGCATTGCCAACATCCACAGTTCTGCTTCTAGTTGGAAGAGCAGTGGAGGCGTTTGAGTTCTTTCTTATATAGAAGAGGAGTGCGGTGTTGACCAGGTCGAGAAGCACCACTCTGAAGCAGCGTCTCTTATAACAAAACAATTGCCCTCTTTGATCTCTAGCGCATTTGTCTGGGGACTAATCTGTTCCAGAAGGCACTGATAAGGAGTCTCTTGTTATTCCTCTCCCACCTAGTAGTGTTACTGTAGTTTACCAGTACGGTAGGTGCAGAGACCTACCATGGTAGTTTGATATGATAGACAAGTAGACTGGGAAAGGCTTGCACTTAACTGTGCAACATCTGTGAGAAGTTGGCCTGGTATATGATGTTCACTATTCTAGTGAACACATTGCACCAGTCCAAACAACCCTTATGGTGATGGTTGTAAGTCAACCTTATAGACCAGCTATCCTACTGGTAGCGTGGACAGAACAGTCTTAGGCTAAAAGACTCTTGATGGCGTGTGAAGCCAGCTGTTTTACCATATGCAGCCCCTTGAATACCAACTGAAAGGACACCACACAGGATATATATAAAATATATATGTATTTATTTACTAACACACTCCTCTGAACTCTTTGAGATCAGAGGCCAAAGCACATAACAAGTTACTTAGTCAGAATAGGTTAAGTTGCACAATTTACGGTTCGGCCCTAGGGGCGAAGCAAACCATATACTAAGAAAGTGGTATAAGTATCACGTCACGAGAAAAGGAAAGGCCTAGGGCCTAGAGAATCGCTGGGGCTACACTATCTGACCCTTAGGTTAGGAGTAGGAGGCCCACAGGCAGCGCGTGCAGTGTCTTTACACACACGCGAGAGTCAATGTTAAGTCAATAGGAACTTAGAGTTTAGAAAAAGAAGGATTTAGGACACTTCCGGTCTAGCTAGAAGGAAACAACTAAAAATCTAGACACTTGGATACCCTTGGGAGCACCGAAGTACTCTCGTTACCTCACCCACAGGAAGCGGGTGCATAGGTGTGAAGATGTGTCTGGTTTCGCCGTTGAAGTCTATGGAGCCTGCAAAGAAAGATGCTGCATGCGACCAGGAGGAAGATGTCCGGGTGGATCCAAGGGTGAATCGAGGATGAAGAAGACCTGAAAGCAGAGGGACCAGAGTCTGGGTCACTAGCCAGTGACCGGCTGGAACCAGGAAGGAACCAGACGACGTCGAGGAGCAATCAGGTGCTGTCGGGAAGCCTGTCTCTTTCCGCCACGCGGACCAGGAGGCGTCGAGGACGACCAGATGCTGGAGAGGAGCTGTCCCACGAAGGTTCTCGCAGATGGAGGGGTCGACTGCCGGATTGGATCAACAAGCCTTGGCAAAGGCAACCCACGCAGGATTCAAAGAAGGCTTCTGGTGCAGACCTGCAAGGTCTGAGGTGCCCCACCTTTGCAGGGAGGCAAGGTCCAGTCTGGAGCAACCAGACCAGCGAGTTCGTTCAAAAGGATTGTCGTCACAGAGGCTACTAACCAACGGGCCAGCAACCGGACAACGCGTCGAGCAGAACCCAAGCAGAAGGGCCCCACGCAGAACTCGTGGCGTGTGGAGGGCTGATCTTCGGTGCAGGTGGAGCTCGGATTCTTGGCTTCTCAATCCCCAGTGCACCTCAGAAACTGCACAGGTAGCAAGTTGCAGACTTTTCAAGATGTCCGGTCCCACGTGTCTCGTCGCCTCCACGGATCTCAGCTATGCTGCAGACGTGAAGAGAGGGTCAGAGAGGTCTGGAAGTCTGGGTCTTGTCAGGCTCTGTGCTCGGGTCCCGGCGGGAGCGTCGACAAAGCAAGCCGTTGATTTGCTGGATGGTGCCTGGTTGCCCAGGGTGGTCACTCCTTGGCCACAAGGGAGATTCTTCGGCTTCAGCAGAACGTCGAAGGTCCAGAGTTTCGTTTCAAGTTTCAGTTCAGGATCAAATCTAAAGTCCTGGGGTTCAGCTCCTACCTTTATACAACTAAAACAGGCTGGATTACTTTCTAGGTCCCTCCTATGGGTGGGACCAAGAAAGGGGGGTGGTTACACCCCCTTTCCTTTGTCCAGTTTCGCGCCAGAGCTGGGGCTGGAGTGCCCCAGCACCGGTTTGAACTGGACTATGCATGGAGCACCTAGTATGCCCCAGGCAGTGTCTCAATCTATTCAGCCCTCCCTGTCCCAATACACAAAGTCCTGTCTGGGGTGATGCTTGCACCTCTCCAAGCAGGAAACCTATTGTCCAAACCTCCGTGACTGGAAGGACTCCCAGCAGCAGGAGGTCAGACTTGTGTCTGTGGCAGCAGCGTCCATTTTGTGACGCTGGGGCTCTGGTTAACTTTAACCGGGATAGTCAGCAACAACATGTCTTCTCCCTCTAGAAGGGTGAAATGCTACCCTAATCTCCAGAATTGGCGAGGGGGTAGTATTCCAAAGCGTATGACACCTTACACGACATGTTTTCGATAAAGCCAAACCAAAGTTCGCATTCAACCGCGAGGATTATGATGCACTTAAGAGTATATGGTATGGCGAGATCATAGAACAGCTATAAGGACATGGTTCCGCAAGCTGCAGAAAGGCTCAGCTCATGCTAGAGCACCATCTCACACATAACCAAGCACTCTGCCTCCAGGATTTTTAAGGCCTGCCATAGGAGTGACTTATAGGTTACCGTGTGTCTATATTTAAGGGTAGATATAGGAATACTATACCTAAGCAAGGGGTCATTACACAACCTTGCCCCAGCTGAATGATCAGCCAGTTTGAGTGGCCAGCCAGGGGTGGCATAATACATGCTGCAGCCCCTGGTAGGCCTTGGTTACACCTATTCCCTGAGTACGTAGGGTACACTTCTACAGAGGCTGACAAGGTGAACCAATTCCCAATTGGGGATGTACCTAGAGTACATGGTGTGAATTTAGAGAGAGTGCATCTGGGCTGTGGGTCTGATTAGCAGGCCCACAGCCACATCTAAGTCGAAAACCAGTAAAGCAAAAGCAAAAAGTGGGGGTGACCATAGGAAGCAGACCCTACTCTCCTACAACATCTGAACGCAGTGTTTTGTTAAAAGCTGAGAGCACATGCCACATTTACAGTGCTTCTGGCATCACTATGCTGACATGCATTCCTCTACAACTTTGGATAACCCACATATTTACAGGCTTGATCCATTCACTGTCAGTCTGGAAATCCCAGTAAAATTGAAATAGCACTAAACAGTGTTAAAATTGACATAGACCCCAACAGCAATGTGTTTGAGGCATGTGTGCTGCTGAATTCATATCTTAGCATAGATCGCCACCTAGTGTTTGGTCCGGATGTTTGCACCTTGTTGTCCTGGAAGAGTCTTCGAAGTATCACGAGATAGGTGACTCCTCCCCTGGACTACAGTGCGCATGGACATTCTCTCCATCATCAGATTGTTTTTTTCCCGCCATTGGGTTCGGATGCTATTCCTCTACTCCAACTTCGGAACCGAAACTTAACAATTTTCTAAGGCCAAAAGGCCTTCTACCTCGACGGTATTGTTCTCGTTCGGTACTCCTTAACTCGATCAAACTTTTCCTCTAGAACCGGTCATCGACGCGGGCCGTTGGGCCTTTTCGACACCATGTGGGCCTGCTGTCGATGGAAAGGAGGCCGTTTAAAAGGTGCCCACAATGTCACCCCAAGTTCCCACATACGGACAAACATACAGTATGCAACAAGTCCTTATCCCCAGAGCACAACGAAGAAAATTGTCTAGCGTGTGCTCAATTCCGCTCGAAGACTATCCGGAACCAAAGGGCCGCTAGGCAGGAGATGCAGCGGCAGGCACCGGAACCGGAGAACATCTTCGATGTTGAACACGACCTCCCAGAAGCGGCGGACTCGGATCTAGAAATAGTCACCGTTGAGGACCAGTCGGACTCAGACGACCAGATCACACCGGGTCAAACAGTGAGTACACAGCCCCCAACCCCGCTTATACAGAAAGACAAGGCTCCGGTCGAAGCATCGCCTAAAGGCCTTAGCCAAGATCGACAAACTCCTTCAGAGACCCCACCTTCTGGCTCGGCTCCGAAGCCCAAACCCAGGCCTTCTGATAGCCCAGGAACGAGCGATACTCTTCCCAAAAAGGTTGTCGAACCGAAAAAGGTTGTCGAACCGAAAAAGATTGTCGAACCGAAAAAGGTTGTCGAACCAAAAAGAACACTCGACCCGAAGAAGCCCGTCGAGCCTAAAAGTGTTGATCCCCAAAAACAAGATCACTCTAAAAAGCCCGTCGAGCCGAAAAAAGCCGTCGACTCGACCAAGAACATCGAGCCGAAAAAGGTCGTCGAGCACAAAAAACACACCCAAACGTATCGAACCGAAGACTCCGGTCGATCCAAAAAAGGTCGTCGGACCGAAAAAGGTCGCCGACCCGAAAACAGCGGTAAAGCCGGAAAAAGCTCCACAGCCAAAGATCCTCGAGCCAAAGACTCACAAACAAGTGACTAAGCCAAAAACATCGGCGCCAAAGCCACGGACAGTTGAGGAAGAACTCTTCCATCCTGATCCAGTGAGTGAGGAACAACCTAGACTGTATATAGACCCTAAAACAGGACACGTTACAGTTTACCATCGGAAAAAGAGACCATTGGACACGCACTCCTTCCCCTGTTCCTCCAAAGAGAAAATACTTCGGAACATCTCCCTCAAGGCCTTTTACTCCTCCTCCTTTCTTTCATAACATGCCCTTTGTGCCTTACTCTCCTACACATTCAGGCTATGATGAGGGCGACAACATGGGGGAAGATCCTCAGGATAATTTTGGAGAACCAGAGGATCATGATGCACAGGATGACACATGGGATGACCAGAATGATCCATATCAACCACAGCCCATCCCTGACACCTCCCCATACCCTACAAAGCCGTTGCCTACTGACGACACCATTGTTTTTAACCAATTACTAGATAGGGCAGCAAAATACCATGGTGTAGACATGCACACTGACCCAATAGAAGATTTTCTATTCGACACTTTTCCTACTTCAGAAAAAAGTGAGGACACTTCCTATGTTAAAAGGGGTACTAAAACACGCGCCAGACATATTCAAAGACCCATCCAGAGCGCGTGTACTCAATCCCAGAATTGAGAAGTATAAATCAGCCCCTACAGACTCTACTTATATTAAGTCCCAGCTGCCTTTAGACTCACTAGTTGTAGCAAACGCATGAAAGAGAGCTAATTCACAAACAGGAGATGCTTCCCCCTCCTGACAGAGTCTAAGATATTAGAAGCCTCAGGAAAAAGAGTGGCCTCACAGGCTGCAAATTCCTGGAGGATTGCAAACACACAAGCTCTATTAGCACGCTACAATAGAGCACATTACGACCAACTTGAAGGTTTACTGCAACACCTGCCAGAACCTTTTAAAACTAAGGCTAACGACCTCATACAGGAAGGCAAATTTATAACTAATGCTTCCATTAAATGTGCGCTTGACGCAGCTGATACATCAGCCAGGTCCATTAATACTAGCGTATTACTACGCAGGCATGCGTGGCTATGCATCTCTGGTTTTAAGAACGAGGTGCAATCCACCATCCTCAGCCAACCAGTTAACCAAGATTTCCTCTTTGGCCCTGCGGTAGATACCATCTTGGACAAAATTAAAAATGACACTGAAACTGCTAAGTCTATGGGCGCACTTCAGTTTCAACAACCTAGAAGTTCCTTTCGTCGCTCCTCCTTCAGAGGCTCAGGTAGAGGCAACACATCACAAACTTCCTCAACATTCAAAAGTAACACCCAGAGCTCCTTTAATAAAGGCTCAAACAGAGGGGGTTATACAGGCAACAATAACAAAGGCAGGGGACGTGGCGGCAATAACACCAGAGCCTCCACCGCCACCAAACAGTGACTTGATCACACTCCCTCCAGACCACTCAACACCGGTTGGAGGCAGAATACAACAATTCCTACCAGTCTTGAACGCCATTACCACCGACAGGTGGGTGAGACAAATTATCCAGTATGGTTACTGCCTAGAACTCACTTCTACTCCACCCAACATACCACCCAATCACCGTCCTATGTCCAAAGAACACATCACGCTGTTACAACACGAGGTCACGTCCATGTTACAAAAGGGAGCCATAGAGCCAGTCCCTTTTCAACACCAAGGAACAGGAGTATACTCTCTATACTTCCTAATTCCCACAAAAGATGGATCCCTCAGACAATACTAGACCTCAGACCTCTGAACCAATACATACTCAGAGCATTTCCATATGATTACTCTACAACAAGTACTCCCGTTACTCCAGCAAGGCGACTTCCTTGCTACATTACACCTCAAAGATGCATATTTTCACATGCCTATACATCCAGCTCAAAGGAAATATCTCCGGTTCACAATAGAAGGTCAACATTATCAATTCAAAGTTCTCCTCTTCGGGGTAACTACAGCCCCAAGAGTTTTCACAAAATGTCTAGCAGTAGTAGCAGCACACCTTCGAAGGCAACACATCCACGTGCTTCCATACCTAGACGATTGGCTCATAAAGGCCAACTCGTTCGCGCAGTGTGCAAGCCATACGTCTCAGACAATCCAGCCGCTGCACAGTCTGGGTTTTTCCATAAACTACCCAAAATCACATCTACAGCCCTCCCACATACAGCAATATCTGGGAACGACAATAAATACCTTGGTGGCAAAGGCATATCCAAATCCAGCCAGGATAGCCAACATGCATACTCTCATTCAAAAGTTTCAGCCACAACACTCTGTGCCAGCTCGGGTGTTCATGCAGCTCATAGGCATGATGGCCTCCTGCATATTCATTGTCCCTCATACCCGACTTCAAATGTGTTGATTGCAAGAATGCCTAGCACGGCAGTAGAACCAAGCTCAAGGACAACTAAAAGACCTAGTGTTGGTAGACAGTCGCACTTACAACTCTCTGCAGTGGTGGAACCCACAAAACCTTTCCAGGGGGCGACTGTTCCAAGACCCGGTTCCACAAGTAGTTAGTATTAACAGCGGACGCATCACTGACAGGTTGGGGAGCCCACCTACTTTAATACACAGTCCAAGGTCTCTGGACAATCAAACAGAAGACACTGCATATCAACCACTTAGAGTTGCTAGCAGTATTTCTGGCACTGAAAGCATTCCAGAAATACTTGTACAACAAGGCTGTGTTAATCCGGACGGACAACATGACAGCAATGTACTACATCCAGAAACAAGGAGGGACACCCTCTCCACGGCTGTCTCACCTAGCACAGAGCATATGGAGGTGGGCAATTCCCAAAAACATTTTTCTCCTCGCAGAACACCTGCCAGGGAAAGACAATCAAATAGCAGATCTGTTAAGCAGACACAGCCAACAGCTACACGAATGGGAGATTCACCCTCAAGTTCTCCAACCATTCTTCCAACAATGGGGGCATCCAGAGATAGATCGGTTTGCCACAAAAGAAAACTCAAAATGCCAGTACTTTTCTGCCAGGTTCCCACACCCGTTGTCACAAGGCAATGCGATATGGATGAACTGGTCAGGCAGATTTGCGTACGCTTTTCCACCAGCCCCACTAATTCCGCTGGTGGCACGCAAACTACGCCAACAGTCACTCACAATGATCCTGGTTGCTCCCACATGGGCAAGACAGCCATGGTACACAACACTCCTGAAACTTTCAGTAGTTCCCCCATCAAAGACTGCGCCTCTCGCCACATATTTTAACTCAGAACCATGGAGAAATCAGGCACCTAGATCTCAATCAGATGAACCTAGCGATCTGGCTCCTGAAGTCTTAGAGTTCGGATACCTTAACTTGCCTCCAGATTGCATGAACATTATCAAGGAGGCAAGGCGCCCAACAACTAGAGGATGCTATGCAGCTAAATGGAAAAGATTTGTCATTTATTGCAATAATAACCAAATCAATCCATTGGATGCTTCCATCTAAAACATTATCTGTTACCTGCTACATCTTCAAAGATGCAATCTAGCATACTCTTCCATAAGGCTACATCTTGCTGCTATAGCAGCATATCTCCAAAACAGCCAACACATGTCCCTGTTCAGAGTACCACCGATCAAAGCTTTTATGGAAGGACTCAAAAGGATAATCTCTCCAAAGCACCCACCTTCACCCGTCTGGAACTTAAACATAGTACTTACCGGACTTATGGGACCTCCCTTCGAACCACTCCATTCGTGTGAATTACAATTCTTAACATGGAAGGTGGCATTCTTGGTTGCCGTTACCTCCCTCAGGCGAGTGAGTGAGCTACAGGCACTAACCATTCAAGAACCTTTCATGCAAATACATAGCAATAAGGTAGTCGTTCGCACTAACCCCAAGTTCATGCCAAAGGTTATATCCACTTTCCATATCAATCAGTCAATAGAATTGCCAGTTTTCTTCCAAAAGTGGCTGAAAGAGCCCTACACACACTAGATGTAAGAAGAGCTCTGCTATATTATGTTGACAGGACTAAAGCATTCAGGAAAACAAAGCAACTGTTTGTTGCTTTTTCTCCACAACATAAAGGTAATCCCATTTCAAAATCAGGAATAGCCAGATGGATAGTTAAATGCATTCAGATATGCTATCAAAAAGCTAAGCGCACTCTAACAGTTCCCCTAAAAGCCCACTCTACATGTAAAATGGGGGCATCCATGGCTTTCCTAGGAAATATTCCCCTAGAAGACATATGTAGGGCAGCTACATGGTCTACCATACACACTTTCACTAAACACTACTGTGTCGATGTGCTAACAAAGCAGCAAGCTGCTGTAGGCTAGGCTGTCCTTAAAACTCTATTTCAAACTGCTGCAGCTGGAGCAGGTGACCACCGCTAGAGGAGATACTGCTATACAGTCTATGCTAAGATATGAATTCAGCAGCCCACATGCCTCAAACGGAAAATGCTACTTCTCATTATGCATCTGTTCTTGGCATGTAGGGCTGCTGACATTCATATCGCTCACCCTCCTCCCCGGTGCCTGTCACAGCTGCAGTAATCTTTCTACATACACTTACATGGTCATTCTAACTTTTCTATACTCCATCTTTGCCACAATGGCGAAAAACAGATGATGATGATGGAGAGAATGCCCATGCGCACTGTAGTCCAGGGGAGGAGTCACCTATCTCGCGATACTTCGAAGACTCTTCCAGGACAACAAGGTGCAAACATCCGGACCCAACACTAGGCGGCCATCTATGCTAAGATATGAATGTCAGCAGCCCTACATGCCAAGAACAGATGCATACTGGTAAGTAGCATTTTCCTTATTAGCACATCCACCTCATTTAAAACAGTCCAAATTTAAATCGATGTGTTGAAATTGCTGAGACATCTTGCTCAGCCCTAGAGGCCACTGTAGCTTAGATTTCAAAGATCAAGTGAATCATTTTACCGGGAAGGAGATTGAGCCACATGAATATTTCATGGATCCCTCGTACAGGTAAATAACTGATTTCCTATCCAGCTTTTGGTCTTTGATATATTCACATGGTTGGATCAGAATAGCACGCAGTACATCATAATAAAGTTGGATGCAGACTTACCTTTTCTGAAAGAAATGGCGGAGTGCTGTCTGCCCACTGCAGAGTTGACGGATGTGTTTGCATCCAGACAGTTGTGCGTTGTGCGTGTTTGCCTGCTGTTCCACATGACTGCAAGACAGATGTTCTGCAAAATCACTCTGTTCTAGAGTGACTCATTTAGCGCCATGCTTTTGTTGAAATGCATCCTCATTCTGCCCCGTAATGTATACTTCGCCTTGTTCTGGCAGAAAGTAATGCAGATTTTACAGTTCCCTGTTTGAACAGGAGTCAGTCTCTTCTTGAATGGCTGCAGGACACAACCAGCTAGTCATATGGCCAGATGTCTTGTTTTATCCGTGTAAAATCTGATGCAACTGCGTACATCTAGAGAGGGCAGAGACTTTTCTGCTGATATATGATTAGGAAGAAACCAGCAATGAATAACTGGGCCATTCAGGTAAATTTGTAGGCACTTTCGGCATGAACTTTGGGTTGATTCACAGGCTGATCTTGCCCTCCACCGATCTTGGAATGGGCTCCTTTATTTTAAACTCTTGCAACTCCCCATCTCTTTGCTAACGTGAGGGCAAGTAAAAGTGCTGATTTCCTGGAAAGGAACTTTGCGTACTTCATGGATTGGTTCTAAGAGTGGCAGCATGAATTGGCTTAATATAGCGTTCAGCTCGTAAGGCCAAAAAAAAAGTAAAGACTTGGAAGCTATGCCATTCATTTGCTGTAATCGGTGGACAGCAGTATACCTAGCTAATTAACAGAACATAGGCTAGACTAGCCTGAAGAAAACTTGTGGTGAATAAAAAGGGAACTAACAAAGGATGTGCATCCCTACAGGTGAAGTGGAGCGTATGATGCACCACTGCCTGACTTTAGAACCTGACTGGGCTATAAAAAATTAACTGATTCTGGTCTTGCCACAGGATGGTTTGAATTCCACATGCTGAGAAAGGAAAAGAGCATCTTTGAACTGTAACTAGCTTCAGCAGGCTATGAATACCTTGTCTTCCCTGCATATAGGTGATGTGAGGGAGCAGATGTCCAGATTATAGGGAGTATAAGTATTCTTTGAGTGAGTGGTATGCTCTTTAAACCATGACTGGGTGAGTGAATAAGATTGGACTTGAGCTTCAGGGATAACTTCACAGCTTTCCCTACGAACTGCCTTCTAAAGCACAAGTGGCCATAATTGAGCCATAGAAATCTTACATTTTTCAAGCTTGATTGTTCTGTTGTCACTGCTGTTGGGAGTTTAAGCCCTTTTCATTTATTTTGTAGTACCGTTCCAAGGACCAATCTACACTCATGGTGAGACCCAAGCACCGCTGCCTCCTCAGGGCATGATCGTTCAGCCAGAAATGCACCTCCCTCATCCAGGTCTGTGAGCTTAAGGCTTCCATACTAGAGTTGTTCTGCGGGAGCATAGTGAATCAAATGTTTGTGTGAGCTATTTGAGGATGCACATTACATACATACATACGTGTGGTAGCATTTGATTGTTACGTCAATCATATTAATATATTTGTTTGAATATTGATGTTTGTGAAAGTTGGCTTAAGTGGGAGTGCTTGTAATTCCAACATTTGTTTACAGAATCATACACTCTAGGGCAATAGTACAGTGAATTCTCCTACATATAACCTCTTACAGAAGAGTCTGAACAGAACAAACCTCCCTGGTATGTATGATAAGAGTTGAGACTTCGAAAGACAAGTCGACACTCCAGTGGATGCGGCAGAGGCAACATCGTTGCAAGGTGGCGTGTCTCACACATTTCAGTCATATCTTCAACCATGTGCCGTAGAAGCGTACCAACTTTTAAAAGGCCATTTCTTTCACTGTCGGTCCCGTTCTATAAAGTGGGCTTTGCAGAAGTACAGTAATCAAAAACCTACATAAACATCCTTCTCTTCAGTGCTAAACTCTATAGGGCGTTGCCTTATTATTTGACGTGAATCCAGTTGGCTATTTCACAAAAATCTGTCGGGTGTAGATGTACCTCAGTAATTGCCGTATTGATGACCCTTTTACCACTCCTTATTTTGTCTGTTTCTACCTTTCAATGCTTGTTTTTATTCCCATGATCTTTTTCTGATGTAACCAGCTGTATTCGGCCTATTCTATAGCACCTGTCTACCTCTTTGTCCTGAATACCTTCACTGCCCAAGTGGCTAGATTTGAACTATAGAATGACATTAACAAATACACTGTACTTCGTGTGATGTACAAGTCTGAATTCCTATTAAATACCATATCGCTAATTAAAAGGGACTGCAGTTGTGACGACGTTGATTGGGAGTAAAGTTTGACACTGCTGAGTTTCCTATCACTTGTAGGTCAAGGAAACTCTTCTTAGACTCTAAATTAGTACCCCTGATTTTGGAGTAGTAACATAGAAGGATTTGATTGTGTGTTACTGTTTAAATAAGAGGGAAAATGGTTCTCACTTGTATTAGATTTCATTATAACCAATATTGTATTAGTATTAAACAGCAGAATTGTGGCATGTGGGTTAAACCCTTTGTAGTGTCAAAGAGGTATTCATACTCACTTGTAGGCATCTAATGTCCTCCTTCCTATTACAACAACCATAACCTAGTGGCAAACCTCTATTTTGGCATTAATATTGAAGAGACTACACAAGGAGGAACAGGAGAGCTTCAGTCCTCCTACAGGTTGGCTTTGACCTTGTGGTTTGTTCCTTCAAAGCCTATTAGTGTTTTTATTTTCCCCAAGCTTCTTATCCAGGTTCTCATGTTGTGCTGCCCCATAATGGTGATACTAGCCAGTGTGGCTAAAACAAGTAAATTATCGGATGTCCACTGTTCTTCCCGCCCCTGCGATTCCTTATATACGTATAGGATAAATATTGGGGTTGTTCTAATCATTAACCTCCCCTCTCTTTCTTCCAGAGATGTTCCAGCAGACTTTCTTCCTCAAAGTTCCTTTGGTCTCCCTTGTAGTGTCTGTTTCCTTCTAATTCCAGATCTCTGAAGGAGGGTGAGGGTGTAACCTGTCAATGAATGGCTTGGGTGAAATTAAAAACATTTTATGAAAATTATCTTAGCAACATTTTTCTACCCACAATCTAAGTTCAGTAATGAATTAGGATTTAAGGAGAATTTTGCAATAATTGATTATTTTTTTATTTTTTGTTTTTAGGCTGACCCCTAGGTCTTAATTGTCATTTAGTCAGTCTTATGCAGATAGCAAAGATGCCATGGCCGCTGTATAAAATACCATTTTAGAACTGCATAGATAGTGTAGGTTACTTAGCCGATCTTACTGCTACTCATTGCACATCCATGCCTCGTAGACTCCAAGGAACTTTTTGCAGGTGACTTGGATAATGTTAGATATTGACTTTCCAGCATTTCAAAGGTGTGGTTCAGACAAACTCTGCTGCAGCTTTATCTTACAACAGTTTCACTTATGAACTACAACTGCACAGCTTTACCGGTGCATTGCCTAAATGTTAGATATGCAAGTGAGAGTTCGCTAATAAACTCCATGTCTAGGGGTGAAACCATATATTGAGGTTTCGAAGACTTCTAATTTCCTGACTGAAAATAAACCAGAAATAAATTGAATAATCAATTAGATGCAATTTTCTACAGATTATGATCTTGGGTGGGTTTATGAAAGGCTCGCACACCTGTTCTTATTTTGTTCTGTGATAATTTACCTTGGTTTCAATCCAGAGATGCAGACTTGCTTGAGCTTCTGGTAATATTTCTGACGTCAAGGTGTAACGTCTTGAGTTTGAGCAAATGAGTCAAAACTCTGTTAAACTCAGTTATTGTCTTTTTCTATTGCAGGTTTACACCCACACCAGTCAGCTCCTCCTCTGACTAATCCAGGTTTATATCCTCCTTCAGTGTCTCTTTCCCCTGGACAGCCTCCCCCCCAACAGCTGCTGCCACCCCCTTATTTCTCTCCACCAGGTGTGATGAATTATGGGACTCCAAGTTATCCCTATGCTCCTGGGGCATTGCAAGGACCACCACCGCCACCACCCCCGCCTCATCTATATCCTAACCCACAGGTATGTGATCACTAAAGAGGTGGCAAGTGCTGCATCAAACCCAAGAATGTGGTCCAGTGGGAAATATTGTTGTGGCAAAGTGTGATAGTATGGTATTCGGAATTTCTACTGAGTCCCAGCCCTCTTATTATATGTAGGTCAGCAAGTGAATTAATATATCCATTACATAGATCTGTGTTCTCTGGAGACCCTGTTTCAATACTGATTGGTCCATTTAACTATTCCTTCTCCGAAGGTGCTTGAATGGCTTAATGTTGGGTAATAGTAACACCTATTCCTTAAAACGCAACAAATGCATATGCTGTAGTAGAAAGTCCTTAACGTACTTATACTTATGGGCACTTGATGTTAACTTTTGTAGCTGTCAGTCAACATACAATGGCAGAGTTATTGGTAAATGTACTGGGCTTGGGAACTGGATATTACTCCCTGGAACCTGTTTCTTCCAGCTTTGGGCATGGTGTTGCCTTTTGATTCATATTTTTTTAATAGATTTTCCCTCTGCATTAGGTGGGGCCCTTAGAATCCTTGCGCCTCCAATCACCTTTTAGGTCGCAACCTACCAGACAGCACAGCTGTCAAGTATGCGAAAGGCATCTTGGGGAATTTCAAAAAGTTGACCTGAGAATGCATTCTGCTAGTTGCTTGCCATTGGCTTTGTTACTTACATTTGCTTGCCTGTCATTTTCTGGATTGGGCCATCCAGGTTCACGTCCTCTCTCCCTTGCCAAAACCTTATGTTCGAGGCATATGAGATCCAGATAGCACACTTAGCATTCGATCGCCACCTGGTGTTGGGCTCGGATGATTGCATGTTGTTGTCTTCTTGGAAGAAGTCTTTGTAGTCACGAGATAGGTGACTCCTACCTTGGACAATCGTGCGCATGGGCTTCGGCTCCATCCTTAGATTGTTTTTTTCCGCCACTATGTTCGGATGAAAGTTTTCCGCTCCGGCTAGAAATAGACTTTTCAAGCACTTTGAAGCGCAAAAAACTTCCCAAAACTCTCCAAACTACTCTCGATATCGACTAACATTGTTTTGACTCCATCAGCTCGATCCCGGTCGTCAACGCGGGCCGTTGGGCCTATCCACGCCGTCAGGCCTACACCACATGGAAAGGACGCCATTCAAGAAATGCCTCGGGTGTGGGGCAAAGTTACCACACAGTGACCACCACGAGGTCTGTAACCTGTGCTTATCGCCAGAACACGACGAATCCAGCTGTACAGCCTGCGTGTCCTTTCGATCCAAGAAAACCATCCGAGATCGAAGGGCCCGTCGACACAACATGCAGAGATCAGCTCTGGAACCGGTGGATGTCGACGAGGAGGTTCCGCTCGTTCCCGAAGAAGAATCCGATGATCTCCAGATCGTATCAGAGGCAGACGACTCGGATGACTCCATACCATCGGGTCAGCGCGTGAGTACTACTGCCCCTGCACCACACACAGCACCCAGATAGAAGGCAAAGGTCAACACTCCGCCTCCGGGGCCCAGTCGCGACCGAAAATTCACTTCGACAGCCCCGCCATCGAGCCCGGGTCCGAGGAAAATAACTAAGCCTTCCAGTAGCTCGGTTCCGAGCAAGCCGCACGTGCCGATCCCACCAGCTCCCTCGGCACCGAAACCGAAAGAATTCTCTGCTCCGAAACCGTCGACTTCTAAAGACAAGGGTAGGAAGCCAGCGTCCGACGCCTCGAAGCCAAAGAGACCAGCTTCCACTCCGAAGACATCATCTTCGATGCCGAAACCGACAAGGCCTGATTCCGATGCGCGAAAGCCCTCGAAACAGCCTACCACACCGAAAACAACACCTTCGGTGCCAAAAATTACGCCAAAGGACACTGTAACCACTCCTAAGGCTAAAGACAAGCAGCAACCTCGTCCGGTACCGAAAAAATCGATGCCGACAAAGGTTTCTCAAGGAGAAGAACTCTTCCAGCCAGATCCTCTCCAAAAGAAGATCTACATTGACCCAAAGACAGGTTACATGTCCACTACACCACACAAGAAGAGGAAGGCAGATGACACACCCACACCTGTGGCTCCTGCCAAGTAGGACTCTGCCACATCCCCTATGCACCCTTCTTCACCAATACTTCCTTCTCCTTTATCTCCTGCTCCTCCTAACACTTCACCACAAATGTCTCCTTCTTATTCTCCTCTGTTACCTCCACACTCACCTGAAAGTGATGATGAGTATAGTTTAGGAGGAGGGATAGACACAGAGGAGCCTTTCCCAGACCCTACACATGATACAGACTGGGAGTACCCAAACCCACAGGATATACCAGACATTCCTGACTCAGTCATACCCATCAAAACCTTCTCCCCCAGAAGCTAACATTGGCTTTGGGCACCTATTGAACAGAGCTGCCATGTACCATAAGGTCACTATGCATTCTGATGAGGCAGAGAAGGATTTTCTGTTAGACACATTCGAACAATCGCAAAGATCTGTTCAAATTCTTCCCATGATCAAAGGGGTCATCAAACATGCTACAGAAGTTTTTAAAGACCCTGTACGTACTAGGATTTTAAACCCTAGAATTGAGAAAAAATATAGGCCTGCCCCTACAGATCCTACCTACATTAAGGGACAACTACCATTAGATTCATTAGTTGTATCAAATGCTAAGAAGAGAGCAAACTCACAAACTTCAGGTGAAGCACCGCCACCTGACAAAGAATCCAAGGTCATAGATGCCTCAGGCAAAAGAATAGCTGCGCTAGCTACCAACATATGGCGTATAGCTAATACACAAGCCCTACTTTCCCGATATGATAGGGCTCATTATGACCAGTTAGAGAAACTGCTAGAACATCTACCTGACCAATATAGGACACAGGCAAATGATCTTATACAGGAAGGCAAGCTTATCTCAAATGCCTCAATCAAGTGCGCACTAGATTTAGCAGATACTGCATCTAGAGCTGTAAATACCAGTGTCGTACTTAGAAGACATGCGTGGCTACGTATTTCAGGGTTGAAACAGGAAGTCCAAACTACCATTTTAAACCAACCATTTAATCAAAACCAATTGTTTGGTCCTGAAGTAGACACAGCACTTGAAAAAATGAAGGATACAGACACCGCCAAATCTATGGGGGCTCTACAGTCCACACAAACTAGAGGTTCCTTTCGTCGCTCCTTTTATAGAGGGGGCTCCAAACAAACAGGTGCGGATAATACAACATCCTTCAAATCTAACACACAAACATCCTCTAACAAGGGATACTTTAGAGGAGGATATAGAGGAAATAACAAAGGAAGAGGTTGTGGTAACAACAGTAATCGAACCTCTTCCGCCTCAAAACAATGACTTTCCTCTGCTCCCCCAACAGCATTCCACGCCTGTGGGTGGCAGATTAACGCAATTCCTGCCTGTCTGGAACTCCATCACATCAGACAAGTGGGTAAGACAGATTATCCAGTATGGCTACTGCCTAGAATTTACAGCAACCCCTCCACACATACCACCCAGACAGCATCCAATGTCTGCAGAACACCTTACTCTGCTCAAAGTTCTGTCACTTCTACAAAAGGACGCAATACAATTAGTTCCTTTACAAGAACAAAAAGGGGCAGGGGTTTACTCGCTGTACTTTCTAATTCCCAAGAAGGACGGGATACTAAGACCAATTCTCGACCTCAGGCCCCTCGACCATTACATTCAGTCAGATCATTTTCATATGATCACTTTGCAACAAGTGCTCCCACTGCTGCAACAGGGCGATTTCCTCACAACACTAGACCTAAAGGACGCCTATTTCCACATTCCTATACATCCTGCTCACAGGAAGTATATAAGGTTTGTACTGGAAGGACAACATTATCAGTTCAAGGTCCTTCCATTCGGAGTGACAACGGCACCACGAGTATTCACAAAGTGCCTAGCAGTAGTAGCAGCACATCTCAGAAGACAACAAATACATGTCTTCTCTTATCTGGACGACTGGCTCATAAAAGCAAAAGCAAAATCATTCAGCCAGTGTGTTCAACACACACATCAGACAATTCAAACATTACATGACTTAGGGTTCACAATCAACTACACCAAGTCGCATCTGCAACCCTCTCATATACAACAGTATCTAGGGGCTACAATAAACACGTCTACAGCTCTAGCGTATCCCAGTCCAGCAAGGATACAGAGCATTCAAGCCTTAGTCACAGTTTTTCAACAGCAACACTCTCTGCAAGCCAGAGTGTTCATGAGACTAATAGGCATGATGGCATCTTGCATCTTCTTAGTGCCAGATGCATGACTGCAAATGCGTCCGATACAGGAATGCCTAGCACAACAGTGGAAGAACCAGGCTCAAGGTCAACTAACAGACCTGGTGTTGGTACACAGCCGCACACATCGCTCTCTGCAGTGGTGGAACACCAAAAACGTGACAAAAGGGCGGCCGTTCCTTGAACCTGTTCTGCAACTAGTGCTCACAGCAGACGCATCCCTCACAGGATGGGGAGCCCATCTCCTACATCATACAACTCAAGGACAATGGAACAGTCAACAAAAATTGTTCCATATCAACCATCTAGAGCTGCTATCCATATTCGTAGCACTCAAAACATTCGAAGTACAAGTACAGAACAAAGCTGTCTTGATCCAGACGGACAACATTACAGCCATGTATTATATACAAAAACAAGGAGGGACACACACTCTACCACTGTCCCAGCTTGCACAAGACATTTGGAGATGGGCCATTCCACAAAACATATATCTGTTGGCAGAGCACCTTCCAGGAGTTCACAATCAGATAGCAGATCTGTTGAGTCGGCAGACACAACAAATTCACGAATGGGAACTACATACACGGGTTCTTCAACCATTCTTTCGCAAGTGGGGTCATCCAGACATAGATCTGTTCGCCACACAAGAAAACGCAAAATGCCCAACCTTCGCCGCCAGGTTTCCACACCCGCAGTCCAAGGGCAATGCAATATGGATGAACTGGTCAGGCAGATTTGCGTACGCTTTTCCGACAATACCACTAATACCACTAGTAGTACGCAAGCTTAGACAACAGTCTCTCAAACTAATCCTAGTAGCTCCCATATGGGCATGCCAACCATGGTTCACCACACAACTAGAACTGTCTCTAGTTCCACAGCAAAAGCTACAACTGACTCCATCCCTGCTAACACAGAACCATGGAGACATCAGACATCCAGACCCAAATCAACTGAATTTGGCGATCTGGCTCCTGAAGTCTTAGAGTTCGGTTATCTTAACCTACCACCAGACTGTATGAACATTATTAAAGAGGCCAGGAGACCTACTACCAGAGCTTGCTATGCCGCTAAATGGAAGAGGTTTGCCATTTACTGCAACAATAACCAAATTGATCCCCATGATGCTTACATCCAGAATATCATTTGTTACCTTTTACATTTACAAAGGTGTAACTTAGCATATTCATCCATACGCTTACATCTTGCAGCAATTGCAGCATATTTACAAAATAGAGAACATTTGTCTCTTTTCAGAATGCCTGCAATTAAAGCATTTATGGAAGGATTAAAGAGAATCATTCCTCCCAGGTTGCCACCGTCTCCAGTATGGAACCTAAACGTTGTTCTTACAAGACTCCTGGGACCCCCTTTCGAGCCTTTACATAAATGTGAACTACAATTCCTTACATGGAAAACAGCTTTCCTTATTGCTATTACCTCCCTTAGAAGAGTAAGTGAGATACAAGCATTTACAGTACAAGAACCCTTTTTACAATCACATCGTAACAAAGTGGTCTTACGAACTAATCCAAAATTCCTTCCAAAAGTCATAACTCCTTTTCATTTAAACCAATCTGTCGAGTTACCTGTGTTTTTCCAAAACCCAGACTCTGTGGCAGAAAGGGCTCTACATACATTAGTTGTTAAAAGAGCTCTTCTCTACTATATAGATAGAACTAAGTCTTTATGAAAAACAAAACAATTGTTTGTGTCTTTCTCTCCACCGCACAAAGGCAACCCCATCTCTAAAGGTGGAATTGCAAGGTGGATTGTAAAATGTATACAAATATGCTATCAAAAAGCAAAACGTACATTAACAGTTCCTCCTAGAGCGCACTCAACACGCAAACTAGGAGCCTCTATGGCTTTCTTAGGAAACATCCCCCTAGAGGACATATGCAAAGCAGCAACATGGCCTACAACACACACCTTCACTAAAGACTACTGTGTTGATGTGCAAGCCAAGCAGCAAGCTGCAGTAGGCCAAGCTGTCCTTAAGACTCTTTTTCAAACAACTGCAACAGATACAGGTGACCACCGCTAGGGGAGACACTGCTGCACAATCGATGCTAAGTGTACTATCTGCAGCTCATATGCCTCGAACTGAAAATGCTACTTACCAGTATGCATCTGTTCTTGGCATGTAGAGCTGCAGAGTAGTACACGCCCTCCCGCCTCCCCGGGACCTGTATCTGTTCCAGTTTTATCTTACTTAGATGCACACGCATGGACATCTTTTCTTTACTTCTACGAACTCCATCATTTCCCATCATGGCGAAAAACAATCTAAGGATGGAGCTGATGCCCATGCACACTACTGTCCAAGGGAGGAGTCACCTATCTCGTGACTACAAAGACTTCTTCCAAGAAGACAACAACATGCAATCATCCGAGCCCAACACCAGGTGGCGATTTAATGCTAAGTGTACTACTCTGCAGCTCTACATGCCAAGAACAGATGCATACTGGTAAGTAGCATTTTCCTTATCTATATCCGTCAGAGAGCTGCCTTTCTGTAAACAGGCCTGTAAATCTTGTTCTTATCTCTTCACATTTGCTGGGCATTCAGAGACTGAGTTCAAATGTCAAGCTGTGTCTTCGAAGTAGCCTGGTGTTTATCCAGTATTGTATCTTTCATAGATTCGCAAGTATGATTTTTCCCAGTCCTCATGGTAGGAGATCCACGGTATCAGTAATATAAGCAGTGTCAAAGCATTAGCGGTAAAACCCCATTGAAGACAATATACACTGGTAGCCAATTCACATTGTTTTAAAACATCCAAACTTCAACTAATCAGAGTAGAGACCCTGAAGCACTCTCTCTGCAGTGCTGCCATACCCCAGATTTCCTACCGATTGTCTAGTGTTTGGGAGTCACCCCGAGCTCAGCTCAGTCAGTGTTTAAGATGCTCCTCTTTTGCCCTGTAAACTATCCAGTTACCCCTCAAACCTCCAAGAAACATCTGGGGTCCTGGGAATTTGATTTTGTGATTACTTTGATCATGTCTGAGGGTTCCAAAAAAGGCTGTTCAGACCTGTGGGAAGTCTGGGCTCTTCTCTGAAGACCCCCACAAGGAATCATTATATTGCCTATTACCTCAGCACAAGCCAAAAGGGTGCAAATACGTCTGCACTTTTCAGCCAAGACCCTCAGAGATTGTGAGGCTAGACTGCTTATTTGGTTGCAGAAAAAGAAGACTCACTCCGATTCTGAGTGTAAATAGAACGGTCATTTCTCCTCAAGGAAGAGAAAAGAGGGGGCGTCCTCCTCTGACAGACTCGGAGATCTAAGTCTCATAGTAGGGAGACCAGTAGTAAGAGGTCAAGGAGCAAGGATCGGGTTGGTCCTTCTCCCTCTCATGAAAAACCCTTCTCACCTTCGTCTGCTCCTTCTACTCCATTCAAAGAGCCATTGGCGAAGAAAACCCACCCGTTGATGGATCCATCAACTAAGATCACCCTGTTGACGATGGCAGCTTAGACTACAGCGACGACCAGAATGACAACAACCTTCTCCTCGTCCACGAAGACTTTAAAAGGTGCTGATGATGGCACGAATTTTGTCGACAGCTACTGCAGCACCATTAACCTCCTCTGATCTTCCCTTGCAGAGGATTCCACTCTGGGCTATGTCGTAGACTACCTCGTTGACTGCAACAAAAGATAAGTTCTACCAAGAGTATGACATTATCTGTGCCCTACAACTTTTCTAATATGTTCTCTTTGTTACCAGTGCACCTGTTCGAAATGCCGGAGATGGGATGAAAGCCTTTCAGGTCATCCTATAGTCCATCTCAGCTGAACATCAAATGTCAGGAGACTGAGGATGAAGAGGCAGAACAGGATCAACCTATGTCTTTGGAGGGTGATTTTTCATTCACTGACCAGGGCCATCAGTCAGCACAGAAGTGCAATACTTTTCTTGAGCACTATCCATAGGAGGAACCATATGAGGCGCAACATCAGGCACAGGGATAATCAATGGTGGTATTACTGACTTTAGTTCCATTATCAATGTCTATTATAAGAGGTTCACAGACGCCAGTGTTCTGACTCAACAACCACCTCCAGGACAGAACATTCCAGAGGTTGCCTCTACTCCAAGACACCCTTCTAGGCCTCACAGAGAAAGACCTGTGCTACCAACTATCACCAAAAGTGACACCTTAGCGGACTGTGACAGTGCCCAGCAGCCTGGGGAAGGAGAAATGCTGGCTGATGTAGGGGGATCATCCTGAATGGGATGATGATTGTTCCCTTTTCAGCTTCACCCATTCTTCCAGTGCCGGATTTCCTGCCAGCAGATATTTGTAGATGCCACAATATTCTGGAAAGATCATTAAAGTGCTTTAATCTTCCTCTCCCTGTGAAGCATACTGAATGCTTTTTAAATGATTTCAAAGTGGCGGTCCAGTTCTCAAGGAGATCCATCCCTATAGTGGATTTTATTTGGTAGGAGGTATATAAACTTTTGAAAACACCAGCTTTAGTGTCTGTCATCCGTTATCCGTAAGCTGGACAAAAAAATACAAGGCGCTGAATAATTTGCCAACTTGCCTTATTGGCAACCCTGACCGGACTCTGTCATAATGCAGGCGGCTCAGGCAAGCAAAGATTACATCGACACAGTACACAGCCCCTCCTGACCAAGAAGGACGCATACTGGGCAACATTGGCAAAAGATTCTCTTCCATGACAGAGACCTGTATTAGAGCCTCCAACACTTTAGCCATCCTTGGGAGTTATGACAGTCCGATGTGGTCTGACTGTCATCACTCATAAAGTACCTCCCAGAGGACAATAAGAAGGCCCGCTAAATCCTAATGGAAGGGGAGACTGCCGCATTTTAAATAATAGATTTAGCCATGGACATTTGATCCACAACCTTATGGCAGATGGCGGGGGCTGCAGTTTTGGGTCGGCAAGGATGGCTGAAGGCGACCGT
Source organism: Lissotriton helveticus (assembly GCF_964261635.1). Taxonomy (NCBI): domain Eukaryota; kingdom Metazoa; phylum Chordata; class Amphibia; order Caudata; family Salamandridae; genus Lissotriton; species Lissotriton helveticus. Next base: position 1,986,006,696 of record NC_136065.1, read on the forward strand.
GTTTTTCCCAGAGGTTCAACCAAAGGTCCTCTGTATGTCCTTAGGTGAGAAGTGCGTGGACAATGCCTTGCAGTCCATAAAATTGGACACTGAGACTGCTCGTTCACTAGGCACTGTGCAGCAAATGACATTCAGTCTTTTCGAAGCAGAGGCCAATTTTCTTCCCGGCTGTCGTTTCAACAGCCCAGATCCTAACTCTACTTGCAGCCGGGTTTTCGTGCGCCATACTCGACCCAACAATCTCACAGGCTTACAGCAGCATTTGCCTACTGTAGGCAAACAGCGACCGACGTCCTTCAGCTGCAGGAAAGTTTCAAGACAATTCCAGGAGGCAATGATGTGAAGCAGGCACCTGCTGCCTCAGACCCACTTAAATTAAGCAATCCTGTATCCCAATTCTTTAATCACTGGAAGCTCTTCTCTTCCGGCAGATGGGTGTTAGATATAGTCCAGCATGGTCACACAAAGGCTGCCAATCTCCCTCTGCGCAAGTTTCGCATCGTCATCTGGCAACTTTCAAGAGGGAAATTTGGTGGCTTCTATCCAAAGATGCGATAGAGGAAGTACCTCCGAATCAGCACAACTTCGGATTTTATTCCAACTGCTTTCTCATCTGAAAGAAGACAAGATAATGAAGGCTGGTAATGGATCTTAGACTCTTGAAAAAGTTCATCAAGGAACAGCCCTTCAGAATTGTATCCATTCAAGAGATCCTACAACTAACCTCCCTGAATATGTGGGACTCATACATTCATATCCCCATGCTTCCGAAGCTCTGGAAATTTCTAAGATTCGAGGTGGCAGGGTGCCATTACCAATTTAAGGTGCTCACTTTTGGGTTAAGATAGTCTCCCAGAGTCTTTACCAAATGCATGCCTGGAAGAAACGCCTGGGTCGTTTGCCTGAGCTGACAACATCGTGAATATAACAATTTCACATCTCGCCTGTCATATACTTGAGATGTTAACCCTCTGTTCATTACCAATGACACACTAAAATAGCTGACAGGACAGCCCGGAGATATTGTTGAGCAAAATGGCTGAACACCCCAACAATAAGGGGAAGAGGCACTCCCCCAATAGGGGTCAATCTGTCCACAGACTGATAGCATCCCGGGGAGATCTAACATCATCCACAACAACTGATCTACAAGAACTGAAGTAGGACTAAAAGCAAAATACATAGAAAGGGAAACAGGACCACAACAATCAGCCCACAGTGAATGGAGATAGAAATAGGACTGCACAGCTGCCTATGTGATTCTATTCAAAGAAGGCGGCTGTGAGAAGTTGGCCTGATGTGCAGTGTTCACTATTCTAGTGATCACTATATATCAGTCCAAACAACCCTTATTGATGATTGGTTGTAAGTCAACCTTATAGACCAGCTATCCTAGTAGCATGGATACGAGCAGTCTAAGGCTAAGACTCTAGAGGGCGTGTTAAGCCAGCTGTTTTACCATCACATTACCCCTTGAACACCCAGTGAAAGGACACCACACAAGTGTTATGAAAATAAACAATGTATTTATTAGAATCACAACAACCCTGTACTCTTTATGAGGACAGGGTGCTAAGCACACAACAAAACTCTTATGAAAATACTTAAGTTAGCACGTTATACACAAATGCCCGAGGGGCACGAAAAACCATATACTTTAAAAGTGGAATGCGAAATTACTAGCAGGTAAGTACAGTACTAATAGGCTTTGGAATCGCTAGGACTTGACTAGGGAATCGTTAGATTACTTCTAGGAGACCTAGGGGACTCGGGTGCAGAGTGTGCACTCTCACGCGGGATGCGGGACAAAGTCTATGGAAGCTAGTAAAGGCAAAGTTAGTGTTCACGGGCGAACCCGACCTGGTAGGAAGAAAACGACAGTGGATCCTGACCCTAGGATAGTGAGGCTATGCTGGGACACCGAAGTGCCGAAGTTACCTAGCCCAGGGGCTGCAGCTGCATAGGTCTGAAAAGACGTCGGGGATCTCGTTGCCGGACCAGGAGCCTGGAAGGAAGAAGTTGCTGACAGGCGACCAGTGAAGAAAAGTTCGATGGATCCAAGCCTGGATCAAGGAAGAAGAAAACCTGAAAGCAGAGGGGACCAAGTTCTTGAATCACTAGCCAGTGATTAAGGGGGCACCAGGATGGCACCGGGCGAAGTCACCGCAGTCAGGTGAGTGGGCGCTGCTGGGCTCTGCAGTCTCTCGGACCAGGAGGCGTTGTCGGCGACCAGGATGGAGGTGCGAGCTGTCCCACGAAGGTTCTTGCTGTCGACGTCGCTGGACCCAGGATTGGGCAACAAGTCTTGGCAAATGCAAGGTCCACGCGGTGGACCTAAAATGGCGTCTTGGGCGGACCAGGAGGGTCCAGGGTACTTCTCCGATGGAGGGAAGCAAGGGCCAGTCTGGAGCAACCAGACTAGCAGCAGAAATGTCGGGCGTCGTCGGGAAGGCCACAAGCCAGCGGGCTAGTAGCCAAACAACGCGGTGAGCAGCCAAAAGCAGAAGGGCCCCACGCAGATCGTGGAGATGCTGGGGGGCTGCACTTCGGTGCTGGAGCTGCTCAGGGTCGGGGCTTCTCGGACCCCAAAGCACTCACCAGGAATTCACTCGGCGGGCTTGCTGGAAAGAAGTCGTGCAGTCTTGCAGATGGCCGGTCCCTTGAGGTCTCGTCGCACCCACGGTTCTCAGCTGGGCTGTAGAGGTGGGTAGAGGTCAGAGGTGCCAGGGAAGCCGGTTCTCGTCGAGCTGGGCAGTCTTGATCCGGAGGAGAGACTTGCAGCAGACCGCAGTGTTCTTAAGATGGTGCCTGCGGATGCAGGGTGACTACTCCTTAGTCACAAGGGAGAAATCTTAGGAAGAAGTCTTGAGTTCCTTTCGTGGAAAGTAGTTTCAGGATTCAAAGATGATCTGATTTGGAAGGGGGCCAGTTCCTACCTTTATCCTGTAAAAAGGGGCTGGCACGCGACTAAGTCCTGCCCTATGGGTGGGACTAGGAGGGGGGTGGTTACACCCACTTCCTTGGCGGGCTTTTCCCCAGCACAGGGTCTGGAGTGACCCTGGAACTGGTTCCAGCCAGCCTATGCACAGTGAGCACCAGGGTGCCACGTGCAGTCACCTTCCTCTAAAGCCCTGCCTACCTGGAATACACAAAACCCTGTCTGGGACGGTGCTGGCACCGCCCCTGGCAGGAAACCCTTTGTCCTTATCTCCTGCTCTGGGAGGACTCCCAGCAGCAGGAGGGCAGACTTGTGTCTCGGTGGCAGCATCCATTTTGTGGATGCTAAGGCTCTGTCTGACTTTTAACCGGGTTATAGGTTACATGCATGTCGTGTCCCTCTAGAAGGGTGGAATGCTAACCCCGTCGCCAGAATTGGCGAGGGGTTAGTATTCCAATTCGTATGACACCTTACTCGACATGTTTTGATAAAGCGATACCAGAGTTGGCATTTAACCGCGAGGATTATAATGCACTTAAGAGTATATGGTATGCGATATCATGGAAACGGCTAAGGGATGGGTCCCGAAAGCCGCAGACAGGCTCAGCTCATGCTAGAGCACCATCTCACACGATTCCAAGCACTCTGCCTTCAGGATTGTTAAGGCCTGCCATAGGAGTGACTGATAGGAGATCTGTGTGTCCATTTTAGGGTTAGATATAGGTATACTATATCTAAAGCAAAGGGTGAGTACACCACCTGCCCCAGCTGTCGTGCAGCCAGTTGTGTCAGTTTTAGTTAGTCAATCCAGGGGTGGCATAATACATGCTTCAGCCCCTGGGAGACTTCTGGGTGCACCTCAGCCCTGGGTACAGGGACTTGGAGAGGGCCCAGTGCCAATTCAGTACCTGAGTACAATTTGGATAGAGAGAACAGCTAGGCTGTGGGTCTGATTAGCAGGCCCACAGCCAGGGAAAGTCGTAAACCAGTGCAGCAAAAAGCAAAAATCTGGGTGATCATAGGATTGCAGACCCTACTCTCCTACAGCGGCCATATTGGAACGGCTCCACTACAGGGATACATCATACATCCTACGTCCTCAAACCCCATTACCCAAAAATCGCAGGTCAGAATTTACATATAACTCTGCTAACCTATATTCCGCCTATAGACCTAACTATCCAATACTTTACCTTTTTGCCCACCACCATTATACCCCTCAGACCTTCCCTATCCCTTCCCTTAGCATACTTCTCACGAGACACCAATAGCACATTCTAGGAAACTTTTGTGTACCTCCTCTTACCCTCCCTAATTATTACCCAACCTCCACTACAGGTGACACCTGCCCCCACACCAACCATCGTCCCTAAGCCCCAGTCCACTCATCCCCCCGTACCCACCTCCCTAAACCCAACCCCACAACGCATGTCACCTCTATCCACCCCGACAGCCCACTCATCTCACACATTCACACCCCTCCCAACCCCACTCCCACCCGCCACATACCTCAAACCAGGCCTGACTTCATTGCATGCATCTACATCCACGCCCATAACACAGCCACGTACCCCACCCGTACCCGCACAAAACTCCAAACTTGATGAGATCATGATCTAATTGAATCAAATAAAAGAAGAACTCCAAACTCTCAATGATCGTTTCTCGACACAATCTTGGGGAGCTAGAGCCACAAGACACCTCAAATCTAGCGGGTCAAGGAACCAATTAACAACCAATGCGAATCTCCATTGCCCCACCTGGCCCTCAATCCCCGCCTATAATAACTCTTCCCGACCAATCAGAAGCTCCAATCCGCTCTCAGAGAATGATGTACTCTCTCTGGTGCGTTCATATGATCCTTCCCCCATGAAACCCTTTGTTCCCGCCTCATCGTTGATCCCTACTATCCCCCCCAATCCGCATAGAACCACTAAATCAAACATTAGAGGAATCACAGACTATAACCTCAAAAGAATCCCAATCACCCAGGAACCTTCCTCCAACCTCTTCTCGCCCAAACTTAAATGTATACTCCTAAACTGCAGATCGGCCTCTAGACATAGGCGATCTTATCCTCACTCAAGAACCAGACATGATATTACTAACCGAAACCTGGCTAAAGGAATCCTCCACACCAATCATTGACATTCTTGTACCACCTAATTACAACATCATCAGACTAGACAGAACTGATCAGTCGGGGGGGGGGGGGGGGGTATTGCCTGCATACATCGTAATAATATTTCAGTAAATAGAGCCATTTCCCCAGTATTCCTGTCCTGTGAATACATATGTCTCGACATCATCAGTAATGACAAACACATCTGCTCTCTGCACATCATCTATCAACCGCCAGACGGGAACCTCACTTTCACCGAACACTTCATGGAACTGGTATCCTCAAACACGGGGCGACAAAATATTCAAATATTCCTTGGAGACTTCAATCTCCACTGGTTAACAGTCTCAAGAACTTCCTAGTTGACCTAGACCTAACCCAATTCTGCAACTCCCCCACTCACGATAAAGGTTCGATCCTGGACCTAATAATCTCAAAAAAGACTCCATTCAACTAGGGTCGATCCAACCGTGTGATTGGTCAGACCATCACATTATCACCTTCGCCATTAAGGAAATTGTGAAACTGACCTCCGCTCAATCCACAAGACCAAAAGTGTGGAAAAGAGACCTGAAAAAAATCAACCCCAACACTCTGCCATTCTCCTGTTACAACCGACTGTTACCCCTTGCCGGGTCTTCCGATGTACACAATCTCACCAATCATTACCTCTCTACCATGACCTCGTTAACAAATGAGGTAGCACCTCTTCACTTAAAAAGACCCTCGATAAAAGTTTCCAAACCCTGGTACAACGGAATACTTAATGAGGACAGGTGTTCACTCAGAACTTCTGAACGTGCTTGGAGATCGATGCCATCCGCCAATCACCTCAAGATTCTCAGAACAAAGAGAAATGCATACTTCTGAAAGATTAAATGCACCAAAGCTGACTTTTTCAGCCGACCACTTGACCAGGCAAGAAATCATCCCTAAAAACTTTTCGAACTTATCAAATCCCAATCGAAGGTGGCTCCTCATCGTCCACAAGACATAACGTATCCGCAGCCAAACTGCGAAGAGTTCTCCACCTTCTTCACTCTGAAGACCGATACCATCAAGAACAACCTCCTAATTGATCTAGGCTTATATGCAAGACCGCATCCACAAACCCCCCCCAGCACTCCCAACTGCACCATGCCAACTGACATCAAAGCCTAACCAAAAGAACGAGGCAGCCTGGTCCTCATTTACCACCTACTCTGAAGAAAATATTGGCAAAATTCTCAGTGCCCTGAACCCGGCCAATCACTTCATGGACCCACTTCCTGCAAATGCAGTCAAAGACCTAACTCCTCTGCTTCTACCTCTCTGGATCCAAGATCTTAAACAGTTCACTTCAACAAGGTTGCATCCCAGATTGCCTTATGGTAGGCCAAGTATCACCTATTCTAAAGAAGCCTATCGCCGACCCCACGGACCTTAACAACTATCGTCCTATTTCCAATATTCCCACCTTGGCCAAGCTCTTGGAAAAATGTGTGCATCTACAACTAACAAAGCATATTGATCAATTTGACCTCCTTAACAAAAAACAATCGGGCTTCCGGGCAGGTCATAGCACCAAATCAGCCATGACACACATAATTGACGACGCACTGCGAATCCTCGATCAAAATGGTTCCTGCTTACTCATTCTTCTAGACCTCTCCTCAGCCTTCGATATGGTCAAACATGAGAATCTATTAAACCTCCTGGAAGTTGGTCTACCTCATTTCTCCAAAATCGGACACAACAATTTGAAGTCAGTAAATCACTGTCCAAGCCAGGCCCAGTTACTTTGGGAGTCCCACAAGGGTCCTCACTATCCCCTACACTGTTTAATCCTTGTATGGAACCACTCACCGAAATTTTACGTATCTCGAACGTGCAATATCACATGTATGCAGACGACACGCAACTATACCTTAAGATCCACACCTTAGAGGGCATCAAATTGCTCAATACAACGCTTAGAAATACCCAAGCCTGGCTGGCAGAAAATCATCTCAAATTGAATGCCTTTAAGACTGAATTCCTTCTAATAGCTCCACCTGCACAAATCCCCACAGTGGAAGATTGGATGAAACACATTACGGCACTTAACGTGCAAGCCACCATTATGGACTCGGCGAAGTCACTAAGAATAACACTGGACAGCAACCTTAACATGCAAAAACATATCAGCAGTGCTACAAGGGGAGCAAACTTCCAGATACACACACTGCGGAAGCTGAAACCCTTCCTACCACACAATGACTTCAAGCAAGCAGTACAATCTCTAATTATTCCCAGAGTAGAATACGGATGTGTCTATCTATGCGGTCTACCCAAAGCTTCGACGGCTCCATTACGAGCCTCATTTAAAGAATGGTGATGGATTAAACCCAGATCAGTTGACTGGGGGTGAGTGTTTGATTTGCTCAAACGCTCCGTCCATCATCCCCTTTTGTATCGCTTCATTTAACGCAGCATCAAGACTCATAACTGGCTTTAAACGAAGTTCCCACATTTCCCCGAATCTGCAATCCCTGAACTGATTACCCTTGGACGCCAGAATTCATCTGAAAATAGCTTGCATGATGCACAAAGCCATGCATCACAATGCACCCAGCTACCTAGCACAGAAGCTGACAATCTCGGGTGGGATCAGACCCTCAAGAAATGCAGAAAAAATGCTTCTGAAACCACAAAAATTCAATAAGAAAAAAACATATAACCAAACCTTCTCTGGGATGGCACCTAGAATTTGGAATGCCTTACCCCCAGAAACCAGACTCAACCCTTCCACTGCCTCATTCAAAAAGGATGTAAAAGCCATCCTCATGGCCAAATTCACATGAATAGGGTCCATAGAAACCCTCAACTTGAACGGGATAAAGACCCTTGTAAGCAACCTTTGCACCATATCGTCCCTCGGTCTCACACTACGAGACAGACTGTATGTCGCTTCATACTTATTTGCTTATTACACCCCTGTACATTTGTTTTTGATTTGCTGTTCTATTTTTGATGTATAAGTAACATTTATTTATTGTACAGCGCTCTGTAATCCGCCAGGATCTTGTTCGCGCTCTATAAAACCTTCAAATAAATAAATGTGGCGTATTTTCTCAGACGTTCAGGACACTAGGCAGCATCTAAAAATGCTTGAAACTCCTTAGCACACAAATTCATATCATACTGTAAGTCTATACATGTGTGTTTCCACCAGACATTAATCATGCAAACATTAATAATTGAGATCCTTGTCATTCAGGGTTGTCGATGGGTGTTATTTATTTCAGGAGAGGTCACAGCCAACACGTGTTTCGTCGATAGGGAATGTAACCCTCGACTTTTTCAAGGCTGTTAGAAGAAAAGTGACGTTGTAATAATCAAACTATGATCTTTTCATACCATTTATAGTACATAGAGATATATTTTGTTAATAGGAATACTGTGCGCAGGTGGTGATAAACATCTTACACACTGCAAATATATTTAAGGTAGAGACATTTCAGGTGTATGTTTAGTTTCACATTAGCCATTTGGTATATATACAACATACTTCCTTAATACCAGAAGTTATTGGGACCCATTATGAAAATGGAGACACCTGTGGATCATTACCAGAACGTGCTGTTAAGTTTTTTATGTGCACGGTGGTCCTATTGTAGAAGGTGGTGCCGTGTTGATCAACTTAGATCCAAAGTGACATGCATAAATATAAATAGTGCTCGGGGTACCTATTCTCCGAAATGATTCTTTTTCAGTATTTAAAAATAAATAAAGGAAAATAATTTATTCAGATCCAGTCTGAAACGTTATAGGTGTGTTCACATTTCTTGCGTTTTAAACGTGTTCGTTTTAGTCTACTTACATTCGATGAGGTGATATTTCCAACCCTCAAAGGGGTTCTGTTAGGGGACTTATTCTTGCGATGAAATATTCTTCTGTTTGAAACCGGAGTATCGGTTGTAGATATGGCAGCTGAAAGTTAATTCAATTCTTTGTTTTAATTTAATGTTTATATTTAATTCATTAGTATTTTAACGTTTTAGCTTTCCAGTCAGTTAGCGTGATTTAACAAAAGCAGCTTACTCTGCCCCATTCTGTAACCCGTGCTGTTTAGGTTCATGCGATAAATTCCCTTTCACTATATTTGGATTTTATTAAAAAAAGAGTCAGTGATTGCTAGCTAGTCAGTTATTCGCTCCGTTTACAAAAGTTTACGGTGTAGACTGGAGCTGACCCACTTTGTATATATTTCTTAAATTACGGACATTTTCAATGCCGCTATATTTTACTGCATATCTCGTTTTTTTAAAATAAAATATGAAAGGACCAAATTCGCAGTAGCGTGGTTAAGCCACAGCTACTTCGCATGTGTTTGTATCTTACCTTTCGCTGCTAGCGTTCAGGATCTTCCGTATCTGTCCCCGCTGCCGTTGCTATACTGCAGTCCTCTCTTCCCCGAGTTGGCTCCTTCTATTTGAGAACTCGAATAGTTCCTTGTCACATGACCCTGGTAACTTCCGGTATGCCGGTAGTTTTGTGTTCTGGGTTTTGTTTCGTAGTTTTTAGGTGAACACGGCGGCCATCTTAGCCTCTTTAAAAGTGTCCATAGTTTTAATGACCCCCATACATTTGTTCGCTATTCTATTTCATTATCTCTCAGTGAGTTATCTAATCGACTGTTATTTACGAGATTATGTTGCAAGTAATTCCAAGTGCATTTTGTGATTTCCTAATTATTTCAGGAGCTATGCTATGCTAGTATCCATATGCATATACTGGTATTATGTTTGTCACAATTGGCGGTGGTGACTAACCATGCTCTATTACGTGATTAGTGTTCAGTTTTACCATTATTGTGTTTAATAATTGAAAGTGTAAGTGAATTTTGGGTCTTTGTCACATTCTAAGACTGTTATTATATTTTAGTCATATCGTGAGGTGTCTTACTAATTCGTTTCTTTGGTGATGTGCTACGAAGTGGGCCATTAATGTTGTGAAGGTGAGGTTTCTCCATTTAGAGTGGGTACCGTACAGAATTGTGTGCCACAAAGACCCAAAATTCACTTACACTTTCAATTATTAAACACAATAATGGTAAAACTAAACACTAATCACGTAATAGAGCATGGTTAGTCACCACCGCCAATTGTGACAAACATAATACCAGTATATGCATATGGATACTAGCATAGCATAGCTCCTGAAATAATTAGGAAATCACAAAATGCATTTGGAATTACTTGCGACATAATCTCGTAAATAACAGTCGATTAGATAACTCACTGAGAGGTTAATGAAATATAATAGCGAACAAATGTATGGGGGTCATTAAAACTATGGACACTTTTAAAGAGGCTAAGATGGCTGCCGTGTTCACCTAAAAACTACGAAACAAAACCCAGAACACAAAACTACTGGCATACCGGAAGTTACCAGGGTCATGTGACAAGGAACTATTCGAGTTCTCAAATAGAAGGAGCCAACTCGGGGAAGAGAGGACTGCAGTATAGCAACGGCAGCGGGGACAGATACGGAAGATCCTGAACGCTAGCAGCGAAAGGTAAGATACAAACACATGCGAAGTAGCTGTGGCTTAACCACGCTACTGCGAATTTGGTCCTTTCATATTTTATTTTAAAAAAACGAGATATGCAGTAAAATATAGCAGCATTGAAAATGTCCGTAATTTAAGAAATATATACAAAGCGGGTCAGCTCCAGTCTACACCGTAAACTTTTGTAAACGGAGCGAATAACTGACTAGCTAGCAATCACTGACTCTCTTTTTTTAATAAAATCCAAATATAGTGAAAGGGAATTTATCGCATGAACCTAAACAGCACGGGTTACAGAATGGGGCAGAGTAAGCGGCTTTTGTTAAATCACGCTAACTGACTGGAAAGCTAAAACGTTAAAATAATAATGAATTAAATATAAACATAAAATTAAAACAAAGAATTGAATTAACTTTCAGCTGCCATATCTACAACCGATACTCCGGTTTCAAACAGAAGAATATTTCATCGCAAGAATAAGTCCCCTAACAGAACCCCTTTGAGGGTTGGAAATATCACCTCATCGAATGTAAGTAGACTAAAACGAACACGTTTAAAACGCAAGAAATGTGAACACACCTATAACGTTTCAGATTGGATCTGATTAAAATATTTTCCTTTATTTATTTTCAATACAGAAAAAGAATCGTTTCGGAGAATAGGTACCCCGAGCACTATTTATATTTATGCATGTCACTTTGGATCTAAGTTGATCAACACGGCACCACCTTCTACAATAGGACCACCATGCACATAAAAAACTTAACAGCACGTTCTGGTAATGATCCACAGGTGTCTCCATTTTCATAATGGGTCCCAATAACTTCTGGTATTAAGGAAGTATGCTGTATATATACCAAATGGCTAATGTGAAACTAAACATACACCTGAAATGTCTCTACCTTAAATATATTTGCACAGTGTGTAAGATGTTTATCACCACCTGCGCACAGTATTCCTATTAACAAAATGTATCTCTATGTACTATAAATGGTATGAAAAGATCATAGTTTGATTATTACAACGTCACTTTTCTTATAACAGCCTTGAAAAAGTCGAGGGTTACATTCCCTATCGACGAAACACGTGTTGGCTGTGACGTCTCCTGAAATAAATAACACCCATCGACAACCCTGAATGACAAGGATCTCAATTATTAATGTTTGCATGATTAATGTCTGGTGGAAACACACATGTATAGACTTACAGTATGATATGAATTCGTGTGCTAAGGAGTTTCAAGCATTTGGTGGCCCTGGCCGAATTTAGAAGAGGAAGTGTGGTTCTCTTCTCCCTATAGCACCGTCTACCATATAGAGCTGAAATAAAGAAAAGTGTATATTCCCTTAGAGCGCCAATACCTAGTATAATACCACCAATCGAGCTCAGTAAGCATCTAAAAATGCAGCAACACTTGGAAATCTGGGTTTAGCTGGTGTGTAAGGACAAAAGGTTATCGATTATTATCCCCCCTGGACCGGCCATGAATAAAGCCGGACTGGTCAGGACGGACCATTCTTGGGATCAATGAAAGTAGTCTATTTGCCAAGACCTTGACAAGAATCTTGCTGTCTACGTTAATAAGTGAGGGTACAATAAGACTCTCACCTAGTTGGAGGTTTATCTGGTTTGAGAAGTGTGATTATAATAGACTCCCGCTGTCATCAGTAGGAGACCTGTGTGAAACAGCTCTTCATAGACAGTTTAAAATATGGGAGACATCTCCTCAACATATGTTTTATAGAATTCAACTGGAAGGTCATCACTCCCTGGGGCTTCCCTGCTGTTTATAATAACTCATTTAGTCTCTCTAGCCGTTCGGGCTGACCGAGAAGCTGCCGTTCCGCCTAATCCAACCTTGCCATGGTCAGCCTATTTAAATAAGTAGACATGTCCGCAGGAGCTGCCAGCGATTTTGAGGTGTACATACGCTGAAAGAATAACAAATTCCTGTAATATGTCCGTGGGGTCGTACACAGATTTCCCATCAGATGTGTCAAGGCTGTAAACCTGATTAGCACCCCATATGGGTTTGAGTATCATAACAAGAGTATGCTCTGGCCTATCGCCCTCTCCTCCATACCTTCTAGCTTGAGAGTGTTTGCCCAGAAACTTCACCTCCCTTTCAGCCTCTTCCTGAAACTCGGGTAGGAATGAATGCCTATCATCTAAGAGGCTATTGTCCTTGGAGTCATTATATCGTAGCTCCAGGGAGAAAAGTTAATGTTCTAGCTTCGCGAGTCTACCTCTTATGGATTTGAGGATACCATGCCCAGTTAGCTCTACACTCCCCACCGAATCATTTTCAGGGCTTCCCAAAAAGTGATAACTGAATTTACTGAGCCCTCATTTAGTGTAACATAACTGTTGATGGCAGCCCAAATCTCTTCCTTAAATGCAGTATCTAGTAAATGTTTGGGTTGAAGATGCCATAACGGTCAGCACATCCATCTGTTTGATAGGGCAATTTGCAATGTCACTGGGGAATGGTCAGATAAAGTTCTGGGTAGGTGCTGGATACTTTTGTCCATCCCAGAACATCACACGATCCAACCCAGAAATAAAGCCGTGAGAAGGGGTCATGGACAGACGATTAGAAGGTGTATTCTTGAGACCCACCATGTAGAGATTACCAGAGATCAATCATATCAAACTGTACCATAGTGGCAAGAAAGGCTGCACGAGGCTTGGTAATGCGACGCTTGTGGTGATCAGAGCAGTCTGATTCAATGTCCAGAACAAGATTATCGTCTCCCCTCCAGATAATTGAACTTGGGTCAACTGTCAAACAGTGCTTAAGGACGGACTGGAAAAATCAGGGCTGTGCACATTGGCCCATGCATATTTAGTAGTGTGATATGTGTATAACCAATAAGGCCCTGCACCAGGTGATATCAACTCTGGGTCAGTTATGGACGTGAGATGTGGGAATGGTACCTGCTTATGTATGATAATGGCAACTCCCCTAGAATAGAAGGAGTAGGACACTTAAGTATTGAAAGGGGCCCCATGTAGTAAGTAGCCGCGACTTTCTTCCAGGCAATAAATGAGTCTCCTACAAATATAATATCCACCTAATGCCAGTTGAGACAGGCCATGTCTGCATTTTCAAGGATTAAATAAGGCCGCGGACATTCCAAGTGACAAATCTGAAAGATTGCAGTGATCGCGAGCATGTACCATAGAAACCTAGAAGTGCAGGACTAGTAGGATAGTGTAAAAATTCTGCCACCCTGATGCCAAAGTATGATATAGGTTTGTTGTGATGCCAAACCACCCTGACACCCCCCACCAGGACCCAAACTCCTAGTGATATCCCTAAGCAGTGAATATAGTTAAATCTAAAGGAAAGAAAACACTGTGGCAAGGATCATACTCCTAAATATAAAGCTCGGAGTAAAGCAGGGGTGGCCAGATTACTGATAAGGAGGCTACAGTCAGCCAACCATTGTAGAAACCCAGGGGCCAGCGATCGATGCGCCTGATCAATCACAATGGACTGGGAGAAGTGCCTAGCGCCAAGCAAGGTAATAAGTAGCTTCTCTATGTAATCTTCTGTGCACACCATATCCGTATATTCAGAATAGTAAGAATGCGAACATTATGTTTGTGGCCTGGGTGCTGTAGATACACATGCCTCGCCTGCCATCTAGTGTTGGGTCCGGATGTGTGCAAGTTGTTTTTCTTAAAAGAAGTCTTTCCAAGTCACAAGGTAAGGTATCTCCTCCTTTCGGTGATAGGGTGCATGGTCATCAACTCCATTGTAAGATTGTTTTTTCCACCATCAGGTTCGGATGTGTATTGCTGTGCTCTGGTCCAAAGCCGTTGTTCGGTTCCCCTCGACGCGCAATCCTCTCTACCCTCTATGGTTTTGTTTCGTATGCATTTCCCACTTCTCCGCCTATCGTTTCTGTCAACGGATTCTACTTTTTGATAGGAAAGCTTCGTGGGCGGCCTTCGGGCCTAACCGTGTTGGGTCAGCTCTCCATTGATGGAACGGACCCTGTTCAAATTCTGCCCTCAGTGTCGCGCGAAGTATCCGCACACTGACTCACACAGTGTGTAACTTGTGTTTGTCTCCAGAGCACAAAGTAGACAACTGTGATGCTTGCAGATAGTTTCGATCAAAGAATACTCTTAGCGATCGTCTGGCTTGACGTTGATAGATGCAGCGTCAAAGCATCGAAAGCGCTCCAGACATCTTTGGTGAAGGCACTGGTCAAGAAGATGTTGGTGCCCAGCGGAAGAGGAGGAGGAAGTCTTCTCCGTGTAGGACTCCGATTCAGAGCTCGAGATAGAACTCCACGCCGAAGAACTGCCTCAGGGACAAGGTGACGTGAGTACGGAAGACCCCTTGACTCACCAACTCTCACCCACAAAAACATAAGGCTTTGATCAGATCATCGCAACACCGCGCAAGATGGATTTATCCTGGGACTAAAACCTCGTCAACTCGAAATGTGAATATTCTTTTATACAACGAGGAAGGAATCTGAAATGTAACCTAATTCCCATATACTGTATGACATCTGAATATTACAAACTAGCCTTGAGAAAGCCCTGGCTCAATCTGCCATGTAGAGCGAATCACTTGTCGGCTGTCCCCTTTTCTTAAACATCCTTCCATTAAACATGTTGAAAAAAAGAGTGAAATGTTTTAAAAATGGGCAAAAGGAAATAAAATGCCTTCCTTCACCAAACCCCAACTGAACTACTGTGTTGTGTCAAAAAATAAAGGAATGAACCTAATGAAACAGACCGACTGAAGGGAGGAACATATGCTTACACCCCTATTCCCATTTGCCAAAACGAGGCTGTAAAGTCCAGAGCTTTGAGCTAAGTTGCTCCAAAGTCCCAAAGTCCTATAGGATTTCACATCCAACACCAGGATCTCTGGACCGACTTTTTCTTTTGAACTGTACAAGGTGACGTGAGTACGGAAGACCCCTTGACCCACCAACTCGCACACAAAAACATAAGGCTTCGGCACCAATCAGAATTTATACCTCATAGAAATACTGCCCTGAATTTAAGGAGGCTGCATGGAGTGATAGCCAGAGCACATACTCTGAGGGAATCAGCGGTGGTCGCTTCCTTTGATGCAACCATGGCTTTTGACATGGTGAAATGGTCTTATTTGTGGGCGGTCCTGGCTAAATTTGGATTTGGCCCTGAATTTATTGGCTGGATACGGCTATTGTACATTGAGCCGCTTCCCAGGTAGTAGTTAATGGACGAGTCTCGGCACCCTTTCTTTTAGAACGAGGCACGAGACAGGGTTGCCCTCTCTCGCCTCTCCTTTTCTCGTTAGCCCTGGAACCCCAGGCGGCGTGGATACGTTGGGAGCCATCAATCCGTGGAATAGGATGGTCCCCGGAGTGGGAGGATCGGATTTCTTTATATGCAGACGATATTCTGCTTTATTTGACTTCTCCCCAGAAATCCCTCATGGTGGTATGCGATGTGTTAACTTCTTTTGGTTAAAAACTCTGCACTTTTGTGAGAAGTTGGCCTGATGTGCAGTGCTCACTATTCTAGTGATCACTATATATCAGTCCAAACAACCCTTATTGATGATTGGTTGTAAGTCAACCTTATAGACCAGCTATCCTAGTAGCATGGATACGAGCAGTCTAAGGCTAAGACTCTAGAGGGCGTGTTAAGCCAGCTGTTTTACCATCACATTACCCCTTGAACACCCAGTGAAAGGACACCACACAAGTGTTATGAAAATAAACAATGTATTTATTAGAATCACAACAACCCTGTACTCTTTATGAGGACAGGGTGCTAAGCACACAACAAAACTCTTATGAAAATACTTAAGTTAGCACGTTATACACAAATGCCCGAGGGGCACGAAAAAACCATATACTTAAAAAGTGGAATGCGAAATTACTAGCAGGTAAGTACAGTACTAATAGGCTTTGGAATCGCTAGGACTTAACTAGGGAATCGTTAGATCACTTCTAGGAGACCTAGGGGACTCGGGTGCAGAGTGTGCACTCTCACGCGGGATGCGGGACAAAGTCTATGGAGGCTAGTAAAGGCAAAGTTAGTGTTCACGGGCGAACCCGACCTGGTAGGAAGAAAACGACAGTGGATCCTGACCCTAGGATAGTGAGGCTATGCTGGGACACCGAAGTGCCGAAGTTACCTAGCCCAGGGGCTGCAGCTGCATAGGTCTGAAAAGACGTCGGGGATCTCGTTGCCGGACCAGGAGCCTGGAAGGAAGGAGTTGCTGGCAGGCGACCAGTGAAGGAAAGTTCGATGGATCCAAGCCTGGATCAAGGAAGAAGAAAACCTGAAAGCAGAGGGGACCAAGTTCTTGAATCACTAGCCAGTGATTAAGTGGGCACCAGGATGGCACCGGGCGAAGTCACCGCAGTCAGGTGAGTGGGCGCTGCTGGGCTCTGCAGTCTCTCGGACCAGGAGGCGTTGTCGGCGACCAGGATGGAGGTGCGAGCTGTCCCACGAAGGTTCTTGCTGTCGACGTCGCTGGACCCAGGATTGGGCAACAAGTCTTGGCAAATGCAAGGCCCACGCGGTGGACCTAAAATGGCGTCTTAGCCGGACCAGGAGGGTCCAGGGTACTTCTCCGATGGAGGGAAGCAAGGGCCAGTCTGGAGCAACCAGACTAGCAGCAGAAATGTCGTCGGGCGTCGTCAGGAAGGCCACAAGCCAGCGGGCTAGTAGCCAAACAACGCGGTGAGCAGCAAAAAGCAGAAGGGCCCCACGCAGATCGTGGAGATGCTGGGGGGCTGCTCTTCGGTGCTGGAGCTGCTCAGGGTGGGGGCTTCTCGGACCCCAAAGCACTCACCAGGAATTCACTCGGCGGGCTTGCTGGAAAGAAGTCGTGCAGTCTTGAAGATGGCCGGTCCCTCGAGGTCTCGTCACACCCACGAATCTCAGCGTGACTGATGATGCAGGTAGAGGTCAGAGGTGCCAGGGAAGCCGGTTCTCGTCGAGCTGGGCAGTCGGATTCCGGAGGAAGGACTTGCAGCAGACTGCAGTGTTCTTAGATGGTGCCTGCGGATGCAGGGTGACTACTCCTTAGTCACAAGGGAGAAATCTTAGGAAGAAGTCTTGAGTTCCTTTCGCAGAAAGTAGTTTCAGGATTCAAAGATGATCTGATTTGGAAGGGGGCCAGTCTCTACCTTTATCCTGTAAAAAGGGGCTGGCACGCGACTAAGTCCTGCCCTATGGGTGGGACTAGGAGGGGGGTGGTTACACCCACTTCCTTGGCGGGCTTTTCCCCAGCACAGGGTCTGGAGTGACCCTGGAACTGGTTCCAGCCAGCCTATGCACAGTGAGCACCGGGGTGCCACGTGCAGTCACCTTCCTCTAAAGCCCTGCCTACCTACAATACACAAAGCCCTGTCTGGGACGGTGCTGGCACCGCCCCTGGCAGGAAACCCTTTGTCCTTATCTCCTGCTCTGGGAGGACTCCCAGCAGCAGGAGGGCAGACTTGTGTCTCGGTGGCAGCATCCATTTTGTGGATGCTAAGGCTCTGTCTGACTTTTAACCGGGTTATAGGTTACATGCATGTCGTGTCCCTCTAGAAGGGTGGAATGCTAACCCCGTCGCCAGAATTGGCGAGGGGTTAGTATTCCAATTCGTATGACACCTTACTCGACATGTTTTGATAAAGCGATACCAGAGTTGGCACATAACCGCGAGGATTATAATGCACTTAAGAGTATATGGTATGCGATATCATGGAAACGGCTAAGGGATGGATCCCGAAAGCCGCAGACAGGCTCAGGTCATGCCAGAGCACCATCTCACACGATTCCAAGCACTCTGCCTTCAGGATTGTTAAGGCCTGCCATAGGAGTGACTGATAGGAGATCTGTGTGTCCATTTTAGGGTTAGATATAGGTATACTATATCTAAAGCAAAGGGTGATTACACCACCTTGCCCCAGCTGTCAAGCAGCCAGTTGTGTCAGATTTGGATGGCCAGCCAGGGGTGGCATAATACATGCTGCAGCCCCTGGTAGGCCCTGGGTACACCTATGCCCTGGGTACCTAAGGTACACTGTACAGGGACTGATAAGGTGGCTCAGTATCCAATTTAGATATGTACCTAAGGTACATGGAATCCATTTTACAGAGAGAGCAGTGGGCCTGAGGTCCTGAACAGCAGGGCCTCAGGTCAACTAAGTCAGAAAACCAGCAAAACACCAGGCAAAAAGTTGGGGGCAACCATAGTCAGGGATCTACCTTCCTACAACTTTCCATTAACTTGGGTACATCTGTGCTGTATGTCCTTAGTGGAGAGGCCCCGGTCCCTCAGAGAAATTGTCATATCCAGGTTGCCAAGGATGGGTTTAAATATCTAGGTATTTTTGTTTCGTTGGATGCGACAGCTAGATATGTCAAAAATCTACTTCCCCCACTGGAGCGGCTTAGAAGTGACTCTGCGCATTGGCGACGGCTTCTGATTTCTTTGTTGGAACGGGCAGCCCTTTTTAAGATGATATCCCTTCCGCGCTTCCTTTATACCCTTCAGTATACTTTAGATGCAGTGAATGCGAGTTACTTCCGCGAGGAAGAGTGACTTCAACGAAGTCTGTTGTGGGAGGGAAGGCCCCGCATTGCTCTGGTCAAGTTGACGATCCCATGGTATGATGGTGGTATCTCCCCCCCGGACATCAAGCGCTATAACTGGGCCTCCCAGCTGGCTGCTATCAATCATGGGACTTATGGGCCAGTGGAGGATCCCGGATATGCCATGGATAAATGGCTTTTGCCAGGTGGCAGCTACAACAGAGCACTGTATTCTAACCCGGTGAAACTTGGTCTCAGGGGACCAACGAAGCATGCGGTAAAAATCTGGCATGATACCACGAGTTCTTTGGGGTGGAAAAATAAATTAACGCAGGTTACCCCACTCTTTGCCTCAGAGAGATTAGGTAAACTGCGGAATACTAAGGGATTTGATAAGTGGGAGCTGATAGGGATTTCAACTGTTAAGGACATGTGGAGCAAGGGGCAAGTGAAATCGTTTGAAGAAATGTGAGTAGAGTACCAGCTTTCTGTTTTGGAGCACTTCCGCTATTTACAGTTCAGACATTCTTTAACGGCTGCTCTGCCTATGGGGGAGGAATTACCGAAGGCCTCGCCTCTTGAGGATAGGATCTTGGATGGTCACCTCCCTGATGAAATGATCTCCCTGATCTATAAGAAACTTATCAATAATAAGGCGGATTTACTGGCGGATCTGAGGGTAAAGTGGACAGGTGATGGTTTAGAACTGCGAGGTTGAGACTGGTACAATTAAAAATATTGCACAGGGTTTATGTTACCTGTCCTCACTTTGTACAGATGGGGTTATCGGGGGAAGGGTTATGTAGACGGAGATGTGGACTAGTGGGTACTTTCATGCATATTTTCTGGGAGTGTTGCTACATGACTGAGTACTGGGGTAGGATTCATAATGTTATTCAGGAGGTCACTGGAGTCCCACTCTTGCCGGAGGCTCGAAGGTGCCGTCTTAATGTTTGGAAATCTACGGATCTGAACAATGCGCAGACACAGTGGACCACACTGAGTTCTATTATTGCTAAAAGGAATATTGCCCAACAATGGGGTGCTGAGATCCCTCCTACTCTCGATAACTGGAAGAAAGATTTGGATTGGAGTATGTTTCGAGAAAAAACTGTATGTTGCGAGAGGACGTCCTCGGAAGTGGGCTTTAATTTGGAATCAATGTAATCAGTATAGAGGCGAAATTTGTACACCACCTCGAAATTCTGTATTTATTGTTCCCCCATCCCCGTCATATCCTTTATAATGTGATTTTTGGTTCGACTCCCCTCCACATTTTGTCAACTGTACTGTAAATTATGATGTGATTCAACTGTATTGTCTTCTCTGTTGGATGCCTTGAGTTAATAAAAAGAAATATAAAAAAAAGAAGTATGTTGCTATCAGTCCTTTTCATCCTCTCCCACCATCTCCTTTCCACATTCAAATCCTTTGCAAATCACACCTCTGGATTCTCCACAATCTCACCATGAGGACAATGATATTGATGATGGAGGTACACGTTTACCGGTAGATCAATGGACATATTACACAATTGATCCTCCAGCAGATAATGACCCAGACATTTACCCTGTCAATCTCCTCCAGATGAAAATGTATCCCATCAAATACTCATTGCCAGGGCTGCACAATATCATGGGGTGGCACTGCACAAAGAATCATTAGAAGAAGATTTTTTGTTTCAGTCGTTCGGATAAATACAAAAGTCATCACAAACACGTCTTATGCTAAAGGGCATGATAAGGCACGCTGATGTATTTTTTAAAGACTCCGTGCGTGACTTCCAGAGTTGACAAAAAGTACAAGTTGGGCGCCTCACAGGAACAGGCCAGGACGGGTTCCTCAGCGGTTTATTCAGCGCGGGGACACACTGGTAAGTGTAACCATGCGCTTTATAAGCTTCAGAATTACAATTACAAGGCCTCCCCAACAGATCCAGTGTTTATCAAGGGCCAGTTGCCATTAGATTCACTAGTAGTGTCTAATGCTCGTAAGCAAGCTAATTCCCAAACATAACGTGATGCTCCTGCATCAGATAAAGAGTCCAAGTTAATAGACGCTTCTGGCAAGCACTTAGCTGCTCAAGCTGTAAATAACGGGCGCCTTGCAAATACGCAAGGATTTTTAGCCAGGTATGACAGGGCACACTGGGATGAATCAGAGCAATTGCGCCAATATCTCCCAGATGAGCATAAAACAAGACCACAAGACTTGGTAAATGAGGGTAAACTAATTTCCAATTCTTCCATAAGGTGTGATCTAGATGCTGCTGATACTCCGGCTAGTGAGGTCAACATTAGCATTTTGCTTAGGAGACATGCTTGGTTGAGGATCTCCGGGTTTAAGCCAGAGGTCCAACGATTCATTGTAAACATGCTATTTGATAAGAAACATCCGGTCCGGAGATCGATCGGAGATTAGAAAAAATGAAAAAGTGGGTGCGCGTACATTCCCTTCAGAGGCTCTTTTCGTTGTTCCTTTTACCGAGCGGGGTCCAAGACCATCACCCTTACATCAAAATGCCTCCACCTACAAGGGTAATAATCAGTCCTCTCCCTCAAGGCTTTTTTCGAGGAGGTGCTAGAGGGAACAACTCTAAAGGTAGGGGTAAGGGCAACACATCCCTTAACTCCCCTTCCTCTAATAAGCAGTGACTTACCCACGCTTTCACCCCGACCGTACCACACCTGTCAGGGGAAGACTTTACAATGTCTCCCTATTTGGCAATCTATAACTGACAAATGGGTGATTGAAATGATCCAACATGGTTATTGCCTGGAACTTACCAGCAATTCTCCAAACATTCCACCTCGTTCTCACAAACTGTCTCCACATCATGTGCAATTGCTCGAACAGGAAGTGCAATCTCTTACTAAAAGGAGCTATAGAACCGGTTCCCGTACAATAAAATACATGTTCAGGGGTTTGCTCTGTGTATTTTCTGACTCCCGAAAAGTACGGTTCCCTCTGACCTATTCTAGATCCCAGAGGATTAAACCAATAAATACTGTTGTAACACTTTCACATAGTGACCCTTCAACACACACTTCCACTTTCACGAAAGGCAGATTTTATGTCTACTCTAGACGTAAAAAGATGCATATTTCCATGTTCCAATTCACCCAGCTCATCGCAAATACCTCAGATTTCTGATAGCCAAGCATTATCAATTCAAAGTACTTCCAATTGAAGTGACTAGAGTATTTACCAAATGTCTGGCAGTAGTCGCGGCCAATCTCAGGAGGCAACATGTTCACGTCTTCCCCTACCTAGATGACTGGCTCATCAAAGCGAACATTTATCAAAACTGTCTGCGACATACTCATGACAATAGACCTACTTCATCAACTGGGCTTTACAGTCCATGCACAAAAATTTCGCCTGCATCCTTTGCAGATGCAAACTTACCTAGGAGCCACTCTAGACACAGTCAAAGATACAGTCTTTCCCAATGTAGCCAGAATTCACAACATTCAGTTTATAATACTACAGTCTCAGTCTAACCAAGCTTACCAGCCAGAGTGTTCATGCAACTGCTGGGAATGATGGCGTCTTGCATTGCAATTATACCCCATGCAAGACTTCACTTGTGTCCCCTACAAGAGTGCTTGACATTATTTGAAGCGGGAGGCGGCACCTTCTGTAATCTTTTGAAAGTCTTGCCAAGATATTAGCTGTGTGCCCTTCAATAACTGACCCCATCTACAAATTCCCTTTTCCCTTATCAGGGTCGCTAAAATGTCTTGCAAACATGTGGGAGTTTCTGGGGAGCACCATATTGGCGCATAGTAGCTATAATATGGAATCTGAAGCATCCTCTTAATTTGTTACCGCCTCCCGCTTCAAATACTGCCAGTTATTAAGCTGGGTTAAGACTTTGAGACAGGGGGCGAGACAAAACGAACTTCAGGAGACTAAAATAGCGCTACAGCCAGATATACGGAAAGACATCTCGGTTTGGTACTGGTTATTGGTACAATTATCAGAAGACTCCAATACATGGCACATGGAGACGTGGAGGAGGTAACTACTGGAGCTCGATTTAGAAGCACTATGGCAAGTATCTATATTTCTTTTGTGGTATTGTGTGAAATCTGCGCCATTAAAGAAAAACCACCTTTTAACCATACATAAGGTTTACTGGATGCCCCGAAAATTGGCGAAAATGGTCCTGCAAATGGTGAGGAAGTGCCAAAAATGCGGTGAACCCAACGCAGATGAAATGCACATGTAGCGGTGGTGTCCCTCCATCCAAGAGTTTTTTCAGAAAGTGGGTAAAACCTTGTCAGAGTTGGTGGGTCAAGAAGTGAAGGTGAGTCTGGCACTGGTTATATTCGGGGTGATTCCGAAAGAAGAATATGCTGGTAGTATACCTAAACATCTCATGGCTCTTATTTTTGTTTTGATCTTATTAGCCCGTAGAGAATTGTGTATTAAGTGGATCTTACCTATTCCGCCTGTAGAATCTGAATGGATAAATTTGTTCCACAGGATAGCTAAAATGGATAGAGGAACATACTCTAATAAGGGAATGAAGATTGGAGGATCTGGGATAGCTGGGTCGAGAATGCCTGGCCTTCACAGTAGTTTAAACCTCTTTTCTATGTTACACTCTTTCTCCCTATGGGACTTTATTTAAAATCTGCGAGACCTATAGTCGACTATGCTTTCAAGGGCTCTCAAGGGAGACAGGAGATGGGCACGCGCAGGCTGCAGGCCGGATCGGATCAGGACGCGCGTTTGAACACACGCTCCATTGTAACTGTGAACTGTTGCCGTTCATTTAACTTTGTAACTTTTACTTTCATTCTTAATCATGTCAGTTGGCGCTTTCAGCAAGATTTACGGCCTCTACTTTCAGGAAAGGAAATAACTGGTGGCTCCCTTGCGCCATAGCTTCAGTAACAAGAAATGGAAGTGTTCTTTACTAACAAGCATGTCTTGTTTGTATTTTCTTTGAGCAAGTGTCAACAGACGTATAATTTTTAAAAAAGTGCCGTCTTTCTGGTGCCTTAGCTTTAGTGAGCAACGCTTGCACGGAGCAATGCCATTTTAGAAATGGTAGTGTGCTTTCAATACAGCTTTATTTAATTTTTTCCAGTTTCTCAGCAGTATCCCCGATTTGTTAAACGCAGTCTACTTGCTCATAATTGCAGTCTACTCGCTCATAGGCAATGTCCACTAATGATTTGAAATCTCGCTATGCCATTTTAGAAATGGGAGTGTGCTTTAAATGCAGCTTTATTTCATTTTTTTCGGATTAGTAAGCAGTATCCTTAATTTGTTAAACACGGTCTACTCGCTCATAAACGCAGTCTACTCGCTCATAGGCAATGTCCATTAATGATTTGAAATCTCTTTTTGTACGTCACACGAACACAGTGTACTTCAATGCTGTTTTTTTAGTGGATATTAGTAACAAGCACACTACCAATGGAAGTGTGCAGTTAGAGTGTGCTTCAATTTCGCAGTTATAAGTGATTTATTTTTCAAACTGTCAAGCACCAAAAGCAAAAACAAAACCATTTAAATACAAACTGCAATGCTTTATTAGCATGCGGTAAAAACATTGACTCGTACATATGCGCTTTAAATCCGCCTTTATTCAAGTGTTATATAATGGGCGAAGTGGCGTCTTTCTAACGCCATGGCTTCAGTAAGCAACGCGTGCATGGAGAATACCATCTGAGAACTGAAAGTGTGTTTTAACAAAGTGCTCTTAATAAAGTACATTGTTTGGATTTGTGACAAGGCACTAACATAATAAAAGTAAGCATCTGGAAAGATTTGCTGTTCAAAGCAATTTAGTGCTTATTTGCAGTGAGTTAACTGATAAAACAAGTTATTTTCTGCTTCTTAGCATCCACTGTGAGTGACTTTGTATGTCGATAACTGAGAAATTTGCACACTTACCGTTGGCGCCTGGCACGTGCTGTTACCTTAATTGTACCGGCTTAGCTGGTAAAAACAAGTTATTTACTACTTTTCAGGATGCAGTGAGGCGTTACTTTACATATATGTCAGCAAGTGTACTAAATTACTACCAAAAAAAGTATTATTGTCGACCAAACTTAAATGCCTGCAAGCAATCGTTCTAATACTGCAATGGTCATCACCAATGTTCTGCACAAGCGAAGGGGCTGTAAGTATTAACCTACAACTAGTACCTTTGTAAGCAAATAACAAAGCACCGAACTTGCTGTACAGCACAAAAAACACAGGCCTAGTGCGAAAACTTACAACGTAAAGAACATTCAATACAAGTGCCTACCGTCAAACGGTACATTTCCCAAGACACTGACTTGTGGGAAAAAGCACGCCTACAAACAACTCTTTTAAAAGTGCAATAATAACACCAATGTTTTCTGCAAGGAAAGGCATTGTAAGTATTAAGCTAAACCTGATGCCTTCCTGAGCAAATATCGTGCTGAACTTGCAGTACACCACAAAAAAACGGGCCCAGCGCTAACATTTCAAAAGTGAACAGAAAAGTCGGTAAAAGTGCCCATTGTCAAACAGTACATTTCTATATTTACCAACACTTAACAAACGCCTATTTCTTACTTTTTATTTGCAGTCCTTTTACAAATTTTACATAATGCTACCCCCATACCTTTCAAGGGCTTGCAAGGGCGGCAGGAGATGGGCACGCGCAGGCTGGATCGGATATGTGGACGCGTGCGTTTACCACGTACAGTTACGCGCTGTGCCCATCTCCTGTCTCCCTTGCAAACCTCCTGCAGTTACTTTAACTTTCCCTCCCCCCCTGCGCCGTCTGCTCCACGCCCATCAACGCGCACGCACCAAAGTGCTCCTTTCGGCTATCACAGCACACCAGCACCGGCCCGACCAAGCCTGCCCCCCGTTCCCGCGCAAAGAGGAAACGTGGGTAAAGTGGGCGCCCAGAAAACTCCGGAAATAAACGTGGACACTGTGCCTTTATCGGCGCAACCACTTACTGCCCGCTCAGTCGTGCACCCCATCATGTAAGAGCTCAGCCACCCCCTGCAAAAACGCAAACAAACGGAGAATCCCCCACTCACCGGTCTGCGGGGGGAACTCTTCCTCTGCCAGCATGATGCGGGGCTCTCCCCTTAGTCATGGGAGCCCCGCACTGCTATCTGCCGCTCTTCACCCGGGCCCCTCCTGAGACCCGGGACTTCAGCTCCCGCAGTTACACGTGCCGCCACTGGGCACGAGCCAGGTCTCCCCTTTCCCTGCCCCGATGTATCTCGTTTAACCCCCTATTTCCAGCTTGTTGATCTACCGTTTGTCTCACTTTTGAATTCATTTTGCTGACTAGACATGCACGTCTGGAACACAATCTATTCTTTCTCTTATCACCCCTTACAATTATTCAGAGAAACGTTTACAAGCGCCAAATCTATCTCGGACCATTTTTGCAGTAATTATGGAGTTACACGTCCTGTGCACAAACCCAGATACTATTCAGGTATCCTTGGCCGCGGTGGCAAGCCGGAGATGATGGGTGGATTCTTGTTTTACTAAGTATTTATGAAAGCCTTTCTTTGTAATCGACCACGCTGACTGGACATTGACGTTTATTGTGTGAGTTATAATCTACTATCTGCACCTGACTCAACCTTTACAACTTCGCCAAAACCCAGGACGTGAGCACTACTAACCCCCCACTCTTAATATCTCAGACCCTTTGAAGAAAATTACACAACAGGTCCACAATCATCTCACAGTCAAACAGCTTCCATGAAGGCGCAAACACCCGTCAAACCCAATACTGTCCTTGAGTCTCCTTCTTGAGCATTATTCTCATTCATTTTGAGAAAACTCCAGCCAGCCTAGTGCCTTGAAGGGGAAACCAGGGTCTGGAAATTGAACGGTGCAAAGATTTTGGGCACTCCAGGCAAAATATAATTTTGGAGCCCGAGCAGGTCATGTCACTGTCTGTAACAGCTATGTTCAGGTCAAGTAAGTACGTGCAGGAAAATGCAAAAAAGAACAAGCATTTGCAAGGCAATAGGCCTCGCATTTATGCAGTTTGAGCTATTGACATTGTAAATGACAATGCCCTTAATTTATGTTTTAGTTTTCCAAGTATAAATAAAAGGCAATTTCATTTACAATGCTATTTGCTTAAACCAGCTTAAATGCGAGACCTATTGCATTGCAAATTCTTGTTAATTTTACTGGTGTATTATTGGTACCCCGTAGTTTGAAATTTGTATTGTATATTTTTAGTTAACCTTTTAATTGGAAAAAAATGATCACTACTAATCCAATTATTAAGCATCAGTAAACACAGGATATTCTCAATAATCTAGGTGATTCATCAAGACGGATTGGTGATCCTAGTAAGAGAATCTAAGTAAGAACCTGTGATACAGGAGAAAAGAGTAAGCCGATCCTGCAGAGAAGGATCCCGTGATGGTTACCATGGTTTGGACAGTGAGAAACCAGGTCGGTAATCTTTCCTCTCCATATTCATACTGATCAAACATATGAGGACAAAAATAAAAAAATAAGTGCTTGGCACGCCAGTGGAATCAGTCACCGGGTCAATTAACAGTTCTAGTGTTGGTAGCTGTACCCATCGCTCTCTGTGGAACCTGTGAGAAAGCGCCATCTTTCTTGCATTGGTATGCCCCCACTTTTTTCTGACTGCTGATGTGCTTTTGACTGAGTGTTCCCTGGGTTCCTGCCAACCAGGTTCCCAGGGCCTGTGTTCCTTCCCTAAAAACTGTGTTGAAACAAAACCCAATTGGCATCTCTGGACACCTATCAGCCCCTAGTAAATGGTACCCTAGGTAGCCAGGGCATGGTGACCAGAGACGACTCCTAAGGGCTGCAGCACGTATTGTGCCACCCTTAGGGACCCTGTACCTTGGTACCCACACAATGCCTTTGCAGGGTGAGTGCCTAGGTACAGAACTAAACAAAGAGTCAACATGGCACACATCCCTGTGTGCCATGCCCACAAACCCACTGCCGTGGCATACATCAGTCACCCCTTTAGCTGGGTGCCCTATGCCAGTGGTGAGGGCACGGGTGCATGAGCCCTGTGCCCCTACAGTACCCAGGGCCATTCCTGGGCACTGCAAGTGCAGTGATGCCATTAAGAGTATATGGTGCAACATTACGAACTCCACAGCACCATAATGGCTACACTGAAGACTGACAAGTTTGATATCAAACTTCTCAGCACATTAAATCCACACTGATGCCAGTGTGGGATTTAATGAGAAATGCATCACAGAGGGCATCTTAGAGATGCCCCCTGAAACCTAACCACAATCCACGTCTGGACTGAGAGGCTGCCTAGGCTGCCACACAGCAGACATGTTGCTGGACCCCTGGGTGGAGAGCCCCCCCGCTCTCCTGGGCCTGCAACAATGCACATCCTGGGCGAGGTGCTAGATCTACTCCCCCAGGATGGGTAGATGGAAGCTTCAAAGGCATGGTGCCTCTGTGAGCTTCTCCAGACCATTTGCTGTACCCAGCAACCAGCCCCCACCAGTCCTGCCCCCCACTCTGGCGGGAAGACTGGCGGGAAAAACTACGTCAGGAAGGGGGGTGTACCAGCCTGTGCCAACCCCACCCCTCCGGTGTGGGAGACGAGGCGAAGCACGACCCCGGGCTCCGGCCATCTTAAAGATGGGGAGCCCTGCCCAATCACAGCTAGGCTCCTGCCCCCCTCCCACAGGAGAGGAGCAGGCTAGGGGGTGTACCCACCCCGGGACAGGGACCTATTGGTCCCTACCCTTGCCCTACCTGTAACGCCCCTAAACTCAGTATTTAGGGGCTCCCTGAACCTTCCTTCCTCAGATCCCGAAAAGAAAAGATGAAAGAAGATCAAGAAGAAGAAGACCCGCTGTGCAGCTGCTAACAGGGCGACAAAAACTGACTTGGCCCCAGCTCTACCAGCCTGTCGATCCTGGAACCTGCTCCTGCATAAATCCCGGGGACTCCTGCGGACAGCAACCTTGGAACACCCAGAGGACCTGCCTGCCTTGACCCTCTCGAAGATTGGGACTCCCATCAGCAGAGGCTCTGCTGCAACCACACCCCTAGTGCCAACCAGAAAGCTCCGGACCAGCCCACTCTGCACCCGCCGAGCCTGGCCCGTGCTCAAGTGATCCAAGACCACGAGGACGTCCCCCCGGCGACTGGGACCCAAAGTCCAGTGCCCAAAGACACTCCTCGACGACCCCGATGCCGCCTGCAGCCTCAGGACAAAGGACCCCTCCGACCGCGACCAGCAGGGGGTAAGATTTCCCGACCTCAAAAGACACCCCTGCACCTGGCGCCCCACGGCCCCCTGTGCCCAACTCCTGGGTGCCTACCTATCCTCCAAGATCCCAACTTACCCATCGAAGTATTGGTCGCTCCAGAAGATTCTCCGTCCCGAGCCTGCAGCCTTTGTTCCCTTTTCAAGTTCTCATTGAATAACATTGAGCGCCCGACGGCTCAAAAGCACCCTGCACCCAGCACCCAGCCGCCCGAGTGCCCCTCGCAGTGCAACCTGTACTTTATCCTACTTCCCTCTTTGTCCAGAGCAAGTGACCAGGAGCCCAGCTCCCACAGCCGCGTGGCCTGCTAGCCAGCAGCCACCAACCGGAGGCCCCCTGCCCCTCGTTTGATAACATTGGGCCTAACTACCTGTGCAGCCGGCCGCCCCCGTCCGCTGAGTGTGAACCAATTGTACCTACCTGACCCTGGGGGACCCCTGAGTCTATGCCCAGAACCTTAACTTTACCAGTCGCGTACTCACCTGGAAACCGGGAACTAACTCGCCTGCCATTAGATAACATTGACTGGTTTGACTCAAAAAATCTTCTAAGGGCCTAATTTTGGAAACTTCAAATATTCATATAAAATCGACCGAATTCCGAAACACTCACCTGTGATCAGGAGAGAAGCCAGTACTGAACCGCAAAAGTAATCCCTGCCGGGTTTACTAGTAATCTGTATTTTCTCCATAGGAACCCATTGTCTGCTTTTCTATGAAATTTCTTCTAAGTGTCTACTTTTGAAAACTTGAAATATTCTTTAAAAATCATACAAAATACTGAAACGAAGTTGCTTATCTGTTTTAAGTTGAGACCCCAGTGCTGGACCTAGGAGCTCAGTACTAGATTACAAAAGTAACAAGAACATACTTTACCTGCAACCTGAATTTTCTCCCATTGGATAACATTGCCAGATTTCTGTTAAAAGTTTCTATTATTTTTTTTTCTATTGGTTCAGTTCAAAGCCAGAGATACAAAAGCATTAAATCATAGCAAGACATCATATATGCCCAAACCTATGGTGCAGATCTATACGAAACAAAAGAAAGAAAAAAAAAAGAACAATAATAAAACATTACAGGAAACAATACCATCATATCAGTCAAATAAATGTCATTCCATCGGGCCTAAATGGTCTATCATTGCCTGCCAAATTTTACACCCCCTTTGCATTTTCCTAAGTGATTTAATACGATAAAGGTTATATTCTAAATAAAAAACATTATAAAACTTTGCTCGCCACATTTCATGTACAGGTGCTTCTGGTTTCAACCACATTGAAGAAAATACATAAGCGAGCTACGGCCATAGCCATAAATAAAAGATATCTATTTTCATGGTAACCTAAAAAAAGATTGGTGTCATTAGATAAACCAAAGATAATCAGCTCTCTGGAAATAACCACTTCACAATTTGTAACATGTGACAAGAATTTTTCAATAGATGTATAAAAAGGTTTTAAGACTAAACAATCGGAAAAAATATGCAAAATATCCGCCTGATCAGGTTTACACCTGTAACATTTCCCATTATAAGCATTACCCCATTTCACCATTTTAAGAGGTGTATGATAAAGATTAAATAAAGTTTTATAATGCTGGGAGTATAAATTGGCTGACAAAATAATTTTGGCAGCCATATAAATTGAATCTTGAAATGGTACTACAGAAGTACCCAATCTAATGCACCATTTAGACTCTTGTGACCCCATGTCATCCGGCTGTGTATTCAACAAATAGTTGTACAAAGTCCCTATTCGTGATGGCTTTTTAAGTATTTCCATAAAGTCATTTGGACATAGCGGTAGAATATTTGGATGCTTAAGAATAAAATTGCGTACTTGTAGATACTTTAAAAAATCATGCTGTGAAACAATATATATATCTTTTAGCTCCTGAAATGAGGCAATTCTACTATCTTTAACCATGTTAAAAAGTTTCTAAGTGTGAACTTTTAAAATAGCTTTATATTCCTGAAAAATCACTGCAATAACTAAAACGTTTTTACTAAATTGTTTTCAGCTTAGACCCCAGGACTGAATCTAGGATCCAGACCTGGAACTACCAAAGTAATCTACAAAGTAATCAACTGTACTTATAGGATGAAAACCCATTGAGCTCAATGCTAAAGTGTGTTTAGAATTGTGTTGCCTACTGCAACCCCTGTATCTATTGTGTTCACAAAGTTTATTGCCTCTTTGTAAAGTAATTATATGAGAGTGCTCATCTCGAGAAAAGTATATTTTTATACCTGTTGGTTCTAAAAATAAAACAACTATATCTGTTGATATAAATACAATTGGCCTGGCTTTCAGTCCTTGAGTGTGTGAAACCTTTTGCTGACTGAGTGTGTACAACAAATGCTTTACACTGTCCTCTGGTACTACCTTACTGCTCGACCAAGCTACCACTTTTGAGAGTAAGGCAGTCCTGACTTTAACCTCTGGGGTTTGTGGACTCTATACACACTGTACCTTATTCGGGTCCGGTATATATAGAGCCACTTTCTCACACTCCCCCATCGCCCAAAGATTGTTAGTCAGTGGGCTGCTGCTCCTGCCACTGAGCCTCAAAGATCAGGCGTTGCTGCTTAGCTTTTGTTTTGCCCGTTATGCAAAATGTCAAGTTGACTAGCCAAAGTGCACCGAGCAAATGAGGGCAGCAGCACTATACTTGCAGGATGCACTTACAAATAAGTAATCAGAAGGCACACTTTGTCAAAAAATATGCTCCTCATCTAACTGAGCAGTGCATGGCGCCAACAGGAGAGGCAAGGCAGCAAGCATTTAGCATGTCATACTCATAACCAGTAGCACTGTAATGTTGAGCCCAGATATCAGCGCTGTTAATAGGCCTCACAAAGTGTGTAAATTGCAACAAAAGAGATTTGTACAGAATAAACAGTATTTAACAGACCCTCCAGGATTTCGCGATTCACGAAAAAATCGCGAAATCGGCAGATTAGCGCAATGGCCCCGATATTTGCTGATTCGGCCGCTAAAAACGGTCTCCCTGAAAAAAGGAAAAAATGAAGGCCTTTTATTGTTTGCAAGTGACAGATACGTCACTAGGTTTCGCCGTGTAGCCATACAATAACTCGCACAATAACTTCATAACTCGGTGTAAAGCTGTGGTCGTAATTTTAGAGCTCTAGGAATGGGGCAGATTTTCACCCACTGTACCCAGAGCGGAAACTGAAAATATAAAAGTGCTGGTTTTCACTGTCTCAGAGTACTTGCTGCCTCTGAGCAGTACCAGTATTATTCTTTTAAAAGTGCTGCATTCCGGTTGAGGTTCTAAGTCACCGTGGCTAGGCCTTGGCACTGCCCGGGCGAGGCCTCCTGTGGCTTGGAGGCAGCAGCAGTGAATGGAACTGAGCCATGCTGTTCCATGCCTTAGTGAAGGCTGTTCCACGCCATTTTATAGCAACCTGTGCCATGTCACTGTTTATCCTGTATGATGTGCGTGTATATAACTTGACGAAGGTTGTGCCACGTCACTGTCCTCATGTGTGATATGTTTTTTTATACTTTGACAAAGCTGTGCGCGCCGTTCCATCTCATGGTTTATTGTGTGCGATATGAATATATATATATCTTGCCGAAAGTATGCTCGCTGTTATATCATCTGAGTCACGTCATTGTTTATCACGTCTGTCATTCATTTCTTTATGTAGCTGAAGGTTGTGCCATGCAATTTGACGTTGGCCGTGCCACGTCAATATTTATCATGCATCTCGTTATCCTGATTGAAGGTTGTCCATACAATGTCATGTCCGATACTCCAAGACATTTACACTATATGTGATATGCCATAACATTTTATATCATGTGTGCCACGCCATTGTCATGTGTGCCATGCATGTGCATACATCGATGAAGCCATGTCATTGTTTATTCTATGTGTCATGCATATCAATTTTGATGAAGGTGGTGCTGTGTCATTGTATAACACATGTGCGTGCCATCATGTGGCTTTATGGACATCCCTTTAAAATCTTCATTCACTGATCACACGCCAGTTGTTTGCAGCTGCTTTAGTCTCATATTACCGCAAGGAGGTGACCTGGCAGCCCTTTGTATTTCCCTTGCGGAACAACACATATATCTAGGAAGCAAAGCCTTGCGGCAGTGTTCCAGTCTGATCCCTAAGCTTGTTGTGTTGTTTATCCCTGCCTTGTCTTAACTCTGCCCCTTTAAGCAGAGCACCCAGTGTATGCTTACAAAAAATGCAAAATGTGTTATTTAAGTGTCCCACAAAACTTTAAATGGTGTTAAAAGGATGCAAAGTTCTGCCTTTTAAACATCTACCCTTCACTCAGATTTGCATGACATAAAAAAATCGGCACTTAAAATCATAATGACTACAGCACCAGAGTCAAGAATATCATAATTTGGTCACAAGGTAGATAAATGTTCTTAGAACATTCCGGAAATGAGTGGGGTCATGATAACTTAATCACAGCCGTCTGCAATATCTGGAAAATATTTTGATGTTTTAGGACATAGCGCCAGAGAATGGCTTCCAGACATTTCTGACAATTACCCTGAGGTGAGAGGTATAACAGCAACACATCCCTTTAGCGCAGTTTCAGCTCCTGCTAATTAGTGGAAATATTTACAGTACCCCAGAACAGGGAAACATGTCCGGTCAGTCGCCGCTCACAATTCTCGCATGGTGGTGGGGGGGGGGGGGGAGGCAATGGGGTCACGCAGGTGTTACGGGGGGGTATGGAGTAGAATATAACAAAAACTTACCTGATCCCGGTCCTGCCCCTCCACTGCTCAGGGGCCATATGGAACAGGCATGCTCCCTCCCCTCCTGTAGAGAATCACAACGCTGCAATGGCAGCGTTGTGAGATTGGTGCGGAGCCGCGGGCAGCGCCCAGCCAGGTGCCTGTAGGAAGGTCATTTTCTCTATGTAGGCAGCCTACATAGAGCAGATGTAGAGTGCGCATGACTGCTTTGGTTTAAACCAGGGCCGACCAAGCAGTCAGGGCACTAAGATTGGTGCAAGCCACACCTCTCCGACTTGCCCACCCTCAACCAGGCATATGCTCACACCCTCCCCAGCCAGGCATACCCCGGTCTGCTTTCTCGCTGCGTGAGAAGCAGAAAATAAGATGGTATTTAAAATACCATTTTATTTTCTGCTTCTCGCACTGCAAGTAAGCAGTGGAGCTGTGTTCTCGTAGAGCTGCAGACTCTTTAAACATGCCTTTTGCAAAGTGGAATATTCCGCTGAAACAGTTTCCATTGATTTCAGACTGAAAATGAATGATTGCCCCAGTATTGGAACTTTCATAGATTCCCATGCTTTGTATCATTCCCCGTCGTTGGAATGGGAGCCTCGGTAGTATAAAAATCATAGAAACAAAAGAGAAAAATAGGCCTAGGCCTCATCTCATTTTGTATCCTATCACCCTCTTTTTGTAAAAGAGACCAAACTTTTGCCAGGACCAATCAGAGCAGCCTCACCCCATAGAACCTTCCTGAGTGAGCTCAGAGCCTCAGATTTTTCTACCGCACGTTGTGCTAGGGAGTCTCCACTGAGCTCTGCTCAGTTTTCTCAACTTTTCTGCTTATTTCTTCAAGTTTTTCTGCTGAAATTCGACATGTCTGACAAGGAGAAGAAGGCCTTATTCAGGTCCTGTGCCTCTTGTGGGGAAAAAACGACTTTTTGTGGAAGATGAGCATGACAATTGTATTTATTGCTTATATCCTGACCACAAGGCCACAGATTGCAAGATTTGTAGAACCTTCTCGAACAAGACTCTTCGGGACAGAGAAGGTCGGCTGTTGACCTGGCTTCAGAAGATGAAGACTCGGAAAGAGGTGCTCTCATCGGATGAGGAGGATTCCACATCTTTTGCTTCCTCTCACAGATCCAGGAAGAGGGGTAGGTCTCCCCCTGGGGCTTCTACATCTGAGCCCCCTCTTCAGGCCCCTCATAAGATCTCTGACAGGTCTGAGAGGGCTGGTCCCCTTCAATCTCCTCACGGAAGTGAAAAGGAGAGGCAGGGATAGGCTGTTGGAGTGGTTACAACCTTGAAGGACAAAAAGGAGGTTGCTCTCCCTTCTCCTCCGTCCAAAAAGAGCAAATCCAGTGACAAACACTCTTCTGTCACTTCAGGATCTGTGCCGGAGAAAAAACAGCGTCCGTCGACGATGAAAACACCAGGTACGTCGACGACAGTTACATCTATTAAAGTTCCTGCTGTTTCCTTAGCTCCGTCGACGGGCTCGTCGGCAGTAGCGATCTCCACGATGACGACTTCGTCGGCATTCAAGGTTCCGAGTTCGTCGACGCTGACGTCTTCCACGTCGACGACGTCAAGCAAAGTGCTGTCGACGGCCTCGACGACGACGAAAACTACGTCGACGACGACAACAACTTCTACGTCGACGGTAATGTTGATGACGACGAGTTCGTCTACGAAGCCGTCGACGATTGTTCCGTCGACGACAAGAATTGTGTCGACGATTCCATTGGCAACACCGTCGACGACTGCGGCGGCGACGGCACCGTCGACGGGTCAAAAAATGCATTTTCCAATTCAGAAGATGAAAATTACGCCGGAGATGACGTCTCCGCGACGAGTTTCTTCACATCCGCCAACAATGCTTCTGGATGATGAATCTGAGGAGGATGAGGATGTGGATGATGACAATTATGGAGCGGCCTATAGTCCCTCTGACTTAAATGTTAAGATGCAGGAGACGGACACGGAGGAGTATTACGAACATACAGGTGGCCAACAGTTGCATCTACATGTTCCGGAAGAGCGACGCCCTCCTGGTTTGGGACAGGGCATGGTGGCCATGCCCTCCTCGCTCATATCTGATCTACAGATGATGCTCCAGGATTATCGTAAACGGTTTCCGTCTGAACCTTCAGTGCAGTCTGCGCAACCTCCACCTCAGATGCAGTCGCAGGTGCAGCCGGCTATTGGCCTCCCTCCGTTACCAGTGGTGCCCCTCTCGCCACCACCAGTGACACCCATGTTCCGGGTCCGGACTCCGGATCCCGACCCTGTTCATGCTGTCCAGCAGGATACCTCTTCGGATGAGGAGGTTGTACAGGTGGATTCCTTGATTGATCCATTGCAAGACCCAGACTTGGATCAAGGTGACAGTGGGCTACACGATCCGGACGCCGCTGGTCGTGACACGTCTATCTCCCCTCCAGTGGATATAGGGGGTTTTCATAACCTGATGGAAAGGGCAGCGAAGAGGTTTGGACTGCCGGTTATGAGGGAGGAATCGGAATGTTTCCTTTATGACTTCAAGGAACAATACAGGAGATCTGTCAAATCCATTCCCATCATTGAGCATGTATGGGAGGAAGGTATGAAAATTATGCAAAATCCGGCCACGGTTATTCCGGTTCTCCCCAGGCTGGAAAAGAAGTATAAAGCTCCAGAAGGCAGTCCAGCTTGCCTTCTTGGCCAACCAAAGCCTGATTCAGTGATCTCTCAGGCGGCCCAAAGCAAGTCCAAGAACCTGTCCACACCTTTGACCACGCCTCCGGACAAGGATGGTAGACGTCTGGATAACGTTGGAAAGAGGTTTTCATCCATGGCCAGCTTACTTGTTAGAGCGGCAAATGCTCTTGCCATCCTAGGCAGATACGACCGCCAGATGTGGTGCGACTTGGAACCCTTCATGGAACAATTACCAGACTCTACAAGGGAGGAAGCCAAGAGAGTGCTGATGGAAGGGGAGAAGTCTTCCGCAGAGGTTATCGACTGTGCGATGGACATTGCTTCCACGGCGTTTCGAGCCTTAGCAGGTTCAGCAGTGCTACGTCGCCAGGCCTGGTTATGAGCCACCTGGTTTCGTCAGGAGGTCCAAAATAGGATCCTAGATCTCCCATTCGATGGAGAAATGCTGTTTGGTAAGCATGTGGATGATGCCCTGCAGAATATAAAAAAGGACACGAACACAGCAAAGTCCTTGGGGTCACTCAACTACCGTAAAGTCCCCTTTAAGGGCGCACGTGGCAGAGGATTTACATCGTATAGAGGAAACCAACAGAGATATTCCTCTCAGCCTTCACAGTCTTATAAAACCCAGTACTCAAATCAGCGACAGGGGCAATCGGCGTCTTTCTCTCGCCATCCTCCGCGAGGCCGTCAAACATCAAGGACGTGACAACACCAAGCGGCAATAGCGGCTTCCTGGCTCTACCTACTGTTCCTCCCCTCCCAGTCACATCAGTGGGGGGCAGGATATCCCTTTGCCTGAACAGCTGGAAATCTATAACATCGGACCAGTGGGTCCTCAATATTGTAGAGAGTGACCATACGTTGGAATTCCAAGATCTTCCTCCAACAAGAGCTCCGGGCGCCATCCGCACAGGACATCTGGGACTACTCCATCTCGAAGCCCATCAATTGTTCCTCAAAGGAGCAATAGAACCGGTACCTCTCTCTCAGAGGGGCAGAGGTTTTTATTCCAGGTTCTTCCTAGTGCGGAAGACGACAGAGACTTGGTGTCCCATTCTAGACCTCCGGGAGCTCAACACCTATCTCGTCAAGCTCTCTTTCAGGATGGTCACTCTCCAGGAAATTCTTCCTCTCTTGAATCCAGGAGACTATTTGGTGTCTCTAGATTTGGAAGATGCGTATTTCCATATTCCGATACACCCAGCTCACAGACAATATCTGCGCTTCACAGTGGGCAAGAGCCATTTCCAATTCAAGGTGCTTCCGTTTGGCCTTCGGTCGGCACCAAGAGTGTTCGCCAAGGTGTTGGCACCAGTAGCAGCTTTTCTTCGAAAACAATCCCTGGAAGTTTTCCCTTACTTGGACGACTGGCTCGTCAAGGCACCATCTTTCAAGGAAACTTCTCAAGCTGTTTCAACTTGCATCCATTTGTTCCGTCACCTAGGCCTTCAGCTGAACAAATGCAAGTCAGTCCTGCTGCCCTCCAGAGCCGCCAGATTCCTGGGGGCCATTTTGGACACCACGCAATGTACGGCTCGCCCTTCGGAGGAACGGCAACAGAAGTTGATGGTATCAGCTTGACAACTGTACCAGAAGAAATGCCTTTCAGTCCGCCAATAAAAATCCCTTCTCGGCTCGATGTCATCCTACATTCCATTGATACCGCATTGCAGGCTGCGAATGCGTCCTCTGCAGGAAGAACTAGACCAGCAATGGCGCCAGACAGAGGGGTCATTCAACGACAAGGTGTTGGTAACATCGGCAATGAGAAAGGCGAGCGAATGGTGGCTTCTAAAAGACAATATCGCACAAGGTCTGACATTCAGGATTTCACCTTCACCCATGATCATGACCACGGACGCCTCGTTGGAAGGCTGGGGTGCAGTGCTCCGAGAGCTTCAAGTCAGTGGACACTGGAGTCCAGAACAGCGCCAGTGCCATATCAATTTCCTGGAGCTGACGGCCATTCGGTTGGCATTGCAGGCTTTCCTTCCCAGAGTTCGCAACCATACAGTGCTGGTCCAGACGGACAATACGACGGCCATGCACTACGTCAACAAGCAAGGAGGTACCAGATCGCAAACTTTGTCCACAGAGGCTCAACGGATCTGGGATTATGCGATTCTACACAACATCACTCTGAGAGCCGAACACATGGCGGGATCACTCAATGTCATGGCGGATGCCTTGAGTCGACAGACAGAAGTGACTCACGAGTGGGAATTGAATCAGTCCATTCTGGACAAGGTGTTCTCGGTTTGGGGGACGCCGGCCATCTACCTGTTTGCTTCTCCAGTGAACGCCAAATGCCGGTTTTACGCAAGCAAAGTTCACCATCAGGGGTCCCAGGGGAACGCTCTTTCGATGGCCTGGTACCGCGCATTCTTTTACGCTTTTCCTCCAATTCCCCTCATTCCTCGAGTTCTCAGGAAAATGAAGGCAGAGCCCTGCAAAATGATTCTAATTGCTCCAGCATGGCCCAGACAATTCTGGTACACAGAGCTTCTGAGGCTCTCCCAAGCTCCTCCAATTCGCTTACAACCCATTCCGTTGCTGTTGTCAAGGAGTCAGGGGCAGGTTTACCATCCGGATCCGAAATCGCTCCACTTGACAGCGTGTCTCCTGAACACAGAGAGTTCCGTCATCTAACACTCTCCCAGGAATGTAGAGAGGTTTTGTCTCTGGCCCGAGCACCAAGTACCAATAAAACTTACAAAGCAAAATGGAAGAGATTCTGCTTGTGGTGTCAACGTCAAGGTATCCATCCTTACAAATCCCTACCTCATCAACTATTGCCATATTTACTATCTTTGGCTAAGTCTGGCTTGGCACATTCATCTGTAAAGGTACATCTTGCAGCCATATCAAGGTTTCGACGCAGTTCTTCAGGTCCTTCCTTATGGTCCTCTAGGATTGTTAAACAATTCTTGAAGGGCTTGTTCCGGATGTATCCTCCAGTTCGTCGTCCTCCACCAGTTTGGCAGCTCAACCTTGTCTTGGCTCAACTCATGAAAGCTCCGTTTGAGCCTGTGCACAAGGCGGATTTAAAGTTCCTGTCTTGGAAACTTGCCCTCCTCTTGGCTCTAACATCAGCGAGAAGAGTGAGTGAGCTTCAAGCCCTCTCCATAGTGCATCCATTCCTGCAATTTAAAAGAGAGGTTCTTATTCTTCGCACGAATCCCAAGTTTATCCATACGGTGCCAT
This sequence comes from Lissotriton helveticus, assembly GCF_964261635.1. NCBI lineage: Eukaryota > Metazoa > Chordata > Amphibia > Caudata > Salamandridae > Lissotriton > Lissotriton helveticus. Next base: position 1,986,046,758 of record NC_136065.1, read on the forward strand.
CGGAGTTCCACTTGAATGAACCTTTGATTTTGAAATCTTTCTTTCCGCACCCTTCTACGCCTGCGGAACGCACGCTACATTCTTTGGACGTTCAGAGATGCTTAAAATTTTACTTAGAGCGCACACGTCCCTTTCGGAAGTCAACCCAGTTGTTTGTGTCCTACAGCGCACCACGGAAGGGGTTTCCTTCGGCAAAGAGTGGCATTTCCCGCTGGATCTCCAGTGCGATTCAATTCTGTCATCAGGAAGCGGGCAAGCCACTGGACAGAAAAGTCCGTGCACATTCCACAAGGTCTGTGGCATCGTCGGTGGCTCTCTTCTCGGGAGTCGCCATTGTATTGTGTATACTTGTATTGTGTATACTTGTAAAGCGCACTGTTGCCAGCCGGCGTCCTGGCGCTGTATACCGCTGGGAAACCCGTCCTGGCTTTCCCTGTGGGATGGTCCCTGTTGGGAATCCCCAAGGTGGAGCCAGGCATCCCCGGCGTTGATGGGGCCGTTGTGGAGATTAGGCAAGCTAATGCCCAGAGTTGCAGAGTGGGACCTCTGGTTAGAGTAGGCACCGAGGCGAGAATTATCGAGTCCGCTGACCCTGGTCCATGACCCTGCCGCGTCAGGAATCGAACCCTGGTCCTGGGCCGACTTCTGCTTCCGGGTCTGCCACCTCTAACCAGTGAGCCACACCACTCCACATTAAGGACATATGCAGGGCAGCAACGTGGAGCAGTACTCATACCTTCACGAGACACTACTGCCTGGAGTCTGCAGGACAAGACGACGCGGCTGTTGGTCAGGCAGTCCTGCGGAATCTTTTTCATTGAGAGGTGAGCTTTCCCTACGATCCCTCAATCCTGGTGAGCACATTTTGTTTGTTTTGCTATGCTATATGTATTGCTTGTATGGTTATGTGATGCCATGTATTTACAAAATGTGTTCTTGGTGATTTACTGCTAGCTACTCTGATACAAAGCATGGGAATCTATGAAAGTTCCAATACTGGGGCAAGAAAACAAGTTACTTACCTGTAACTTTGGTTCCCCAGTATTGGTAACTTTCATAGATTCCCATGCGCCCGCCCTCCTCCCCTGGGAAAGCTCAGTCTTTTGACAGAGATAGTGGCGGTTTGCACAACGGCTACGAAAATCTGAGGCTCTGAGCTCTCTCAGGAAGGTTCTATGGGGTGAGGCTGCTCTGATTGGTCCTGGCAAAAGTTTGGTCTCTTTTACAAAAAGAGGGTGATAGGATACAAAATGAGATGAGGCCTAGGCCTATTTTTCTCTTTTGTTTCTATGATTTTTATACTACCGAGGCTCCCATTCTGACGACGGGGAATGATACAAAGCATGGGAATCTATGAAAGTTACCAATACTGGGGAACCAAAGTTACAGGTAAGTAACTTGTTTTCTAATGAGTAAAATTAAGTGCCGCAAAAATGCTGCTAAATTTTCAAATTTGTGCCGCTAAATTTCCATATTTTTGCCGCTAAATTTGCTAATCCATGCCGCAATATCCTGGGGGGTCGGACTTAAGATTCAGCAGGAGAGATTGGGAAGTAGGCCGGTCACCTCCACATGCTGATGTTTCTGAATGGAGCTCAGTGCATAGATGTACGTGGAGATCGTCCGGGTGAGGCCCAAGAATTAAGCCGTTAGGCCAGAACTAGGTCGCAGGCACCACCAGCTCCTGACGTGCACCACCAGCTGAGCCCGGCCAGTCCAGCGGCCCCAGGTCTGGTCCCGGTGGCCCCCGTCCTGACTCATTGCAGCACGCCACACCTGCGATCGAGGGCATGCAGCGGTGGCACCACGCCTTAGGTGCCAGGAGTCTCGGGTGGCGGCGCAGACCCAGCCTCGATGGTGGTCTTCTGGCATTTCTCGCCGCGGCAGGCCCTGGCCATATCCACTGGGTTCAGGACAGGCTATTTACATCTCAATGCCGGCAAAAAAACGAACGGCAGAGCTGGATTTTCGGGAGGATGTTTGATCTCAACGGCAGAGCAAAATCAAAACGTTGCCATCTTGGTGCAGTGCGAAGCCCCCCGAACTGACCCTATATATCTTTTGTGTTCTATTCCAGTGCCAACAGCTCTGAAGAAATGGAAGTAAAATACATTAACTTCCAGCATGGTAGTCTGTTAACTATAGGAGGGTTCATCTACAGATGAGAGTAAAGTTGCACAAAGAAAGTTTTCGGGAAATGCACTCAATTATCATAGGGCTAGTGTCGGGAACGTGCCTGCACTCTTTTGTAAAATTGCAGATGCAGCATGTGAACTTTAACCTTTTGCTCCGGAGGTCTATTTCTAGTGCCATTATTTAAAAATAAACATTTCAAAACTGTTGCTTCTTTGTTTAAAATTCAATAAATCACCAATGACACTAAATACTTATTGGACTGTAGTTTCGATTAAAATGTGTTGTCATTTCCATGCACATTTACATTTTCAATTTAAATGTATTTCCATTAAAATGTGTCCACTCATTTTTAATCTTTTATTGTTTCGTTATAAATTACTTTCCTTAATAAGGTTTCCATGATTGTTTCCTCTTATATGCTTTCTATGTTTTCGTTTTTCAATGAATAAATCTACTACCATTATTCCTACCACAAGAAGCAGAGGATGATGAGACATCACTTAAAGGAACATAGAACTCAACTTTAAGGCGATTGCCGTTTTGATACAGTGGACATGAATGGCTTCTCACTTTTCCACCAGTTCTCTTTTCCTGAAGTGTCGGCCTTTCTGAAAAAGCACATAACAGTGATCCTCGTTACTTCCGATGGTTCAAGTCCATATTAAGATTAGGATCACCCCCTATTGCAAGAACCACACAGGAGACTTCCGTGATGGCCAGATCTTCTCTAGGGTGTTTGGCAATGTCCTACAATACAGCTTTCCAATGTTTTATTCCCAAATAGTTTTATGTATCCATGTAAATATTTCCTCTGACTCCTGGATGATTCTGAGAAAGGTGAAGCATATTTCCACATGACTATCTAATGTATTGGAATTTGAGCAATTCAGCTTTTGATGTTGCCAGGGGCATGGAAAAAAAACAAACCATACATATTGCACTAGTCATAGTCACTGAAAGTAACAATTTGACCTCTAAAAGTGTGACAGAGAGCCAAGATTTGTGCACATGAGCCTTATATTGTGCTCTTCGAAAACATGAAGTTAAAAACTTTAAGCGCCCCACTCCTACCGACGGTTATCTTTAACTTTCATATTAATTGGACAATTTTGTTGCCATCTTTCTCCCTGATACTCTCCTCTAGCAGCAGCATTTCATCATTGTCGCTAAGAGCCTATAGATACTACCTTAGAAATCCTAGACATGTCTGTTAGCCTGAACAGTTATTTGTATATTATGATTTAATCCTTGGTTGCCATCTAATCTACATGCATTACAGAGGTTCAGTCATGCCTTTGCATTTATGGTTGACTCTTCACTTCCCAGGAAAGCCCATTTAGTAACTTTGCCTTACTTGACCAGTCAGCACCAACCTTTGGGGCATCTGAAAGCATACCAGATTTGATACTGATCGGTTCAGCAGTTTTTAAGTTGTAAGAGGTCCCCAAAATATTTTTTATTTTCCAAAATGGGAAATTCCATAGTAAATGTTTCTCCATGCATAACGCCAGTACCTCTGAACAAATGCTAATAACTTGTTAATATATCAAAATTGGGGGAGTTTACCTAAGCCTCTATTGTAAATTAAACAATGAATGTATTACTGTTGATAAACAAAATTTATCCTGACATTGAATTTGTCAATTTCTTTCAACTGAATCTTCAGATTCTTTTATGTCTAGACAAACAAAAGATCGTCATTTACTTCACGTATTGCCACATATTAACACATTGCACAAAATAGAAAATAAATCATAAATATTTACAGTGAAATAAACACATTAGTGAACATGCAATACAATAAACAATTGCAGTGTGCTCGCAATTTCGCTAAAACATGGAACTGTTACTCATTATTACAGTCTCAGTAATCAATACAAGACCACCAATTTGAGGAAAATCTTGGAAAATGTATCAACCCGATACAGTATCAATCCGCTTATGTGCAAGTCAGAAGGATATAAGCTAAATAATACACATAAATCGCTGGCATTGAATGTCATTGAAGGAAAAATGCCGACGCGTTTCGAGTCTCGTTCTATGATTCAAAAGACTCATCAGGGCGGTATGAGTCTGGTCCATGGGAACTTGTGTTTTCATGTCCAAGGCTGCACTTGTTGGAAAAATGTGGTCGCTGCCGTGGGAGCAAGCTTTAGCCGTTGCGCTCGGGCGGCGTTTCTGCCGTCGTGCTGGGGATCGATCTCTTGATTGGGATCACATTTTTGTGTATCAACCCTTGGGGCGCGGAATTAACTGCCGCTGCTTTATGTCGGATGGATTTTGTTCTTAGTTTGGCACAGTTGGGAGCGTGTCTCGTTTGTACACGGACGCGAAGTCAATCTGCTTGCGATGTCTTACATTGAGGCCCAACCTACCCTCTTTCCCAGTGGGCCCAACCCCTTGTTTTTCTAATAACTTGTTAATGGCACTGCGGTCCTTTGTCATTTTAATGTCTTTTATTTGGGTGATAATCTGTTGTCATACCTGAGATTTAAGCAAAAATGCACATATTGAGTGCAAAATGTATATATTTTTTCAAAGTTTGGGATTTACTTTAATAGATAAACAGAATATTCCATAGAGTACAATGGACACTCACAAGACCTGCCCCTTTACATTAATTTGGAGGAAATTACAAAAATAATGTATCACAGCTGGAGAGGCAATGTTGCATTATTCCTTTGTGGTACAAAAGGGGGTGGTGATGGATGGAGCATCTGAACCAATCAAACACTCACACCCAGTCAACAGATCTGGGTAAAATCCTTCACCGTTCTTTAGCCCACTCTGCCACCCCAGTTCAGACATAGCCATATGCAAATCAGTCTGGACCTGTGCCTCATGGGAACAGTCCAGCCCGAACTGCCAAGCCATGCCTTCCCTGGACTGGAAACAAGCTTCCGAGGAACGGTTTCTGGCATTTCAGCCGTCTTCAGCCCGGCTTGCTTGAATCCAGTGGCAAAGTGAGCAAGGGACTCACTTCTGAGCATACCCTGCCAACTTATGGCGAACAAAGTGGTACAAAAGGGGGTGGTGATGGACGGAGCATCTGAACCAATCAAACACTCACACCCAGTCATCAGATCTGGGTAAAATCCATCACCCTTCTTTAGTCCACTCTGCCACCCCAGTTCTGACATGGCCATATGCAAATCAGTCATGTGCCTCATGGGAACAGTCCGATTCAGAAAAGGGGGTGGTGATGAACAGAGTGCCTGAATTAAGCAGACCACTCTTACCCAGTCCAAAGATCAGGGCTTGATCCATCACCGTTTTTTAGCTCTCTGCACCATCCCAGCTCAGAACTTGGCTATATGCAAATTAGTCTGTTCCTGTCACAGTGCATGATGGGAACAGGGCAAACCAAACTACCAGAAACCGGTCCCCGGTAGCTTGTATCCTTTCTGGTGAAGAATTGGCTTGGTAGTTTGGTCTGCCCTGTTCCCATGATGCACTGGGCCAAGGACAGACTAATTTGCATATAGCCAGGTTCTGAGCTGGGATGGGGCAGTGAGCTAAATAACGGTGATGGATCAAGCCCTGATCTTTGGACTGGGTAAGAGGGGTCTGCTTAATTCAGACACTCGGTTCATCACCACCCCCTTTTCTGAATCATGGGAACAGTCCAGCCCGAACTGCCAAGCCATGCCTTCCCTGGACCGGAAACAAGCTTCCGAGGACCGGTTTCCGGCATTTCAGCCGTAGCCCGGCTTGCTTGAATCCAGTGGCAAAGTGAGCAAGGGACTCACGTCTGAGCTTACCCTGCCAACTTATGGAGAACATTATTCCTTTGACAGGACTGGTCACTGGCAATTTTCCATCTCTGCCAGGCTTGCCTGACAGACTGGGAAGAGATATGGGACAAAAAAGGCCTTCACCAAAATGTGTCCTGGCCAGCCAATACTGCAGGGACAGGTGAGACTGACATGCTGCATTCAAAAACTAACCTTACCAAGCAACTGCAGAGGAGTTGTTGGCACCATTTGCATCAATGGGGAGGGCAGAATGGATTTGCTTTATTCCCTCCCTGGCCTTGCCTGAGGACATAGGAGGGATAAACCCTTAACTACATTGCCTTGCTCCTGTGCCTCATCCTCCCAGCCACACGTCCAGATTCAGATGTAAACTACTCTTCCTCCCCGTCCCCCAACCACAGATCTGCACTTAAGACCGTGCTTAGATGGCAGCTTATATCTGTCTGTTTGTTCACAATTGGACATCGCGCTGGGACAGATGTTAGTACTACCATTGATCATTGCCCCTTGTGCCTCAGCTCTCTGACAGAACAGTTCACTATGCTCCTTGGTCAGGAAGAAATGGTGTTGGATGAAGACTCCAGTTCCTAGGTGCCTTCTTCTAGGCCTCTGATTAGTGCAAAGTCGTTTGGGAGGTCTTGGGGACTCTCAGCTGTAATTAGTAGTTTCTTACCACAGATCCACCAACCGTGGTGCACGCAAGAGATCATTGAGGGACTAAGAATCTGTTTCCCATAGGTTATGATGTGATAGACCAGAAAGCCTTCCACAGGTAACGATTGAAGGCCCAGTGCCTGCTGTTAGTATCATTTGCGAAGTTGAAGCACTTATGCATCCCACACCACCTGCGCTAGCATAAGTAACATGAAGCAAGGCAGTATTTGAAACCAAATTGAATAGCATAATAGAAGAGGGCGTTATCAATCCTGAAGCATCCATTCACATCTTACAGTTTTAATAGAAATGTATCTCTTGATAGACCTGAAAATAGTAGGAAGCTTCAAACCATTGTTGTGTGCTTGATTTTACGCATGCAGAATTGTCAATTAAAATAGATTTCTCCATTTAGGTGTTCTCTACTGTACCAGGAAATGTTTGGGAGTTAGTTTATGCAAGTGGTCATTACTTAACATGTTGATGATAAAAATGGAGATTATCATTTTACTTTTTGTCTACTCATTCTAGGAACCATACTGTACTCATTTGAGATAGAATATATTACAGTTACTTGTATAAAATAATTTATTACTTTCTCCACAGGCGCAGTCTCAAGTTTATGGTGGTGTCACGTATTACAACACTGTACATCAACAAGTGCAACCTAAGCTGTCTCCTCCCCGCAGAACTTCCCATCCTGTCACCATCAAACCGCCGCCTCCTGAGGTTAGTCAAGCAAGAGCTTCCTCATGTAGAGCAAAGGCATTCATTGAGTATGTCTTGCATATGGTCTTAAGTAGGAAGTTCAGGCAAACCAAAATCGGCAACATTTGATGTAAATCCTGTTAACATACGTTTTTTCACAGAATTTGGTATTTTATATATTAATGCTGGGTCATAATGATCATTTTTGTGTTAGTTTGTTTGTAAGTAAATAACAGGATGTTTAAAAGATGATCACAGCCTTTTTGGTATTATAGCTGAATCAATGGGCTTCTACCCACTCCATTATTTTAGGTCTCATTAGTTCTGTGCTGGAAACAAAGGATTCATAATTTCATTATCGCAGGTAACTTTGATTAATTGCAATTATTTGAATTTGTGGTCATTGTAGTATTCTTGCTCCCTGGATGGGAGTCTTTCTCAAGGAAAATCATATTGTTCCTGGCATGTGTCTGTAGATATACATGCTGTGCTTATTTCTGCAATCCAGTTTAGAGTCCAGATGGGTGCAAGTTGTTTTTTTCTTCGAAGAGTCTCGAGGTAGTGTCACTCCTCCTCTTGCTGGTAATTCCCATAGTCTTAGACTCCATTGTTAGATTGTTTTCTTTACGCCATTGGGTTTTGGACATGTGCTATTGTGCTCCGTTTCACCACAGTTGCTGTGCTTTTATTGGTCTCCACCTTTCTTTCCCTCTGATATAGTTATCGAATGCTTGCTCCATTTTTACCCTCGTCTTGGGTCGACGGCTCAAGCTTCGCCGGGTGACTCTTAGGCCGACTTCAGTCCTTGTGAGCCTTTGTCATTCGGGGACTCCTCCCGTATCCCGTCCGCGTCTCTCCACTATGTCTCAACAGTGATGTAACAGACGCAGTTTTGTTACTGTCCTCGCTGCCACTTGAAGTACTCTTAAACCGACCTCCATCAAGTCTGTAACTTGTTTTTGTCTTCTGAACACAGTGAGGTTGTTTGCATGGTATGCCACTCCTTCCGAACCAAGAAGACCCTTCGTGACTGTTGGGCTTGATGTCTCGAGATGTCATGTAGGAGCAGAGACGGCACACCAAACCACTTCAGATCCGAGGAGCTCGATGGGGAAGATGCTCCGACATACCCCATAATTTTTGCGGGATCCTGTCCACACCAGAACCGTTGCCTTAGATGGATAAGAAATATAAGGTGTCCCCTGCTGATTCATTATACATATGGGGGCAGCTCCCACCCAACTCTCCAGTGGTTAGTACTGCCCATAAGAGGGCTAACTCTTAGGCTACTGGTGAGGCCTCTCCACTGTACAAGGAGAGTGAATGCATCGACGTAGCGGGCAAAAGGGTGTCTGCACAATTGGCCAACCAAGGGCGGTTTGCCAATTATATTGACCTCTCTAGGTATGACCGTGTACACTGGGATTAGATGTAGGAGCTCCTCCAAAATTTCTCAGTGGAGCACAATACACGGATTTACGAAATCGTTGCTATGGGCAAGCAGACCTTTAACACCACCATATTCTGTGCCCGAGAGTCAACTGACACTGCTGTGAGGGGAATCGACTCTAGTGACCTTTTGCGCAGGCATGCCTGGCTCCATATCTCTGGCTTTAAGTCGGAAGTCCAGCAAAATTTACTCAAATTGCCGTTCAGTTGTCAAACTTCTGTTCGGCCCGCAAGTTGACCAGATGCTAGAATTATTTTTTTAAATAGAAATACAGCGAAAGCAATGCGCGCCCTTCAAACTCTGGCTAATCTCAGTTCCTTTCGCTCTACTCCCATTCGTGTAAGCTCCAAGTCCACTTCCCTAAATGCCTCTGCAACCTACCAGCGTTTGCAGGGCCAGCAATCCTCTCCTCGGAGTTACTTCAGAGGTTCCTACAGCGGTAAGAATTCCAGAGGCAAGAGGGGATCTCCCAAAGGAGCTGCCACAAACACAAAACTTAGAATGTTCATCAAATGCTTCGTGGTAGTGGTCGATTTCCTACACAGAGAGAGCGTCCACGTCTTCTGCTATCTGTACGACTGGAGGAATGGCTCATCAAGAGTTACACCTGTCAGAAATGCCACAAACTGGGATCGCCAATCCTTGTTTCCAACACTGCTCGAACTCTGTGGTTCTGCACCAGGCGCTCCCCAACAGTCTAGACCTTCTCACGCGGAGCCATGGAGAAATCGTGCAACCGGATCCCAGGTCTCTGTCTTGCGATTTGCCTCCTGATGTCCCATAGTTTGGGCATTTCAATCTTTCTACTGAACGCTGGCCTCTACCACCCGTGCCCGTTATGCTGCCTAGTAGAAGAGATTCATGTGCTACTGTCACTCACACCACATTGACTGACTGGCAGCCAAAGTGTAAGATATTGCCTGCTACTTTATTCATTTTCTGGTGTCTGGCTTAGCCTACACTTCTCTACGGTTACACCTAGCTGCTGTCCGCCTATCTTTAGAGCAGACATCACATTTCACTATCCAGAATTCCAGCTATCTTGGCTTTCATGGAGGGTCTTAAGTGGTTCATTCCTCCTCTGGTTCCACTGGCGTCGCATGGAACATTGGCTTGACAAGATTGATGGGTCCACCATTTGAGCGCCTCCATTCCGGCGCCCTTCAGTTTCTGTTTCGGAAGGTGTTTTTGGTTGCCATCACTTCACTCAGACGTTTCAGTGAGCTTCAGGCACTAACCTTAGAAGAACCTTTTTTCCAAATCCACAGGGATAGGGTTGTCCTCCGCACCAACCCAAAACGCCTTCCTAAAGTGGTCTCTCAGTTCTACCTTAACCAATCCTTTGCAACTCCCTGTTTTTTCCCCACAACCTGATTCTGTTGAAGGACGGGCTGTCCATACTTTGGATGTTAATCGAGCCCTTGTGTACTATATTGATGGCTTTCTCCAACCCCCATAGAGGGAAGGCCCTATCCAAATCCGGAATTGCAAGACTCAGGCTAAAAGGACATTGCCCTTTCCTCCTAGAGCTCACTCCACTCAAAACAAAGGAGCCTGCATGGTTTTCCTGGGAAACATTCCAATAGCAGACATATGCAAAGCAGCTACCTGGTCTACACCACACATCTTTACTAAACATTATTGTGTGGATGTGATAGTCTACCGACAAGGCAAAGTTGGTCAGGCAGTACTTCATACACTTTTCCAGTCTACTGCACCACCCACATGCTAGGCACCACTGTTGGTAGGACTAGTTTACAGTCTATGCACAGTATGTGTAGCTACAGCCACACCTGTCAAATGGAAATTTGTAATTACCCTGTAGATATCTGTTTGGCATGTTTTGCTTAAGATACACATGCACCCACCCTCCTCCCTGGATACCTATGGCTGTTGCAGTATTTTCTCTTTCTTTCCTTCATTTGCATGGACATCTCTCTATACATCACTTTCTTTTTACAATGTATCCTGACATGCATTACCAGAGTGAGTTGAAAAACAACTTGCACACATCCGAGCCCAACACTAGATGGCAGGAGCATGCACAACATGCGAATCTACAGCACTACATGCCAGAAGCAGATGTCTATATGGCTAAATTACATTTTGCTTCTGTGTTGCTTTTAACTAACATGCATATAGTATTCAGTGTCTCTATTCTCTGTATGTCTGAGCTGGTGCATAGAGTGCTGAGATTGAATGATGTAACAGAATGTGGGTGTATGGTGTGAAGAGAAATCCAGGAGATGGGGACAGTTGCAGTTGCTGTAGCCTAAGGGCCTAACATCAAATAAAGAACTTGGCTCCTACCTGAGTGGTTCCAGACTCCTGTAGGAAGCCCTGCCTTCTAACTTCACTTTTTGGCAACTAGTTTGTTAAGGACCTGCATACAGCTGGGTCCTGGTGGCAGTTTGGAGCCACCTTTGGCAGAGGAGGAGGCCTGTTGTTTGAAGGAAGATAGCTCTCTGACCATGGAAGACTAGTTCGATGCTGTCCACCCTCAAATCTGCCAGCAAGTGATGGCAGCTGATGGTGCTGGAGAGTGGGGGCTTAGATGGTTGGGCAATATCTGCTACGGGCAAAGAGCTATCGGAGGGGGAAGTACAAACTGATGTGATCTATCCCAGTGAATAATTCCAAGTATAAGGACAGCGCTATGGGGACAGTGTTCTAAGGACAGTGGGGGATTGTGCTGTTAAGACTGTGGAAAGCCGCAGAGAATGTACATACTTCTGTTACGACCCATGGAGCTTCAGGCAGTTAGGTTCAATAGTGACAGTGGCATATGGAGAAGCATTAGTGAGCATACAGGATGAGTTCTCAATTAAGGTGAGGGAAGGTGACTGTGGCACAGGCTAGTACACGGCTTTGGGATGGTCCTATGCACCAGCGTGGTGTTTGTGTACTGTGAGGGTTTCACATAGCTCCATTTGCTTTAGTGTCATTTGTACCAGGCTCATGTGTCACTGCTTGGTCAAGCAACACAAGCTCTTCCTGCATTTCCAGAGGGTTATGAGCACCGTGACAAGAAAGAAGCCTGACTAGGATATGAAGCTTGACAGAATTTCAGGAAAGTGCTCTGGGTAAATACATTATGCATATTTTATAAATCCCAATGCTGAGTGACCAGATGAGATAGGGCGGTTGTCTGCTAGCGCTGTACTTGAGGCGATGGACGGAGGTCTTGTGACAGTGCTCATTACAAAGAGAATTGGAACTCTCCTGCGTGAGTTAGTTGGCATTAGGAGGAGAGGGGTTGGTGTTTGGAAGGGGTGTGGGGGGGGATAGTTATGCAACTTACTTATGAGAGAGCCTCACCAATGCCTTGGATTCCAGACCTGGCTGTTGGAGTGAAGACACTGGGTGTATATACTTGAACGTCATGAAGCATGGTAATAAGCTGTTGTTAGATTGGGAGAAGTTTGAAGACATTAAAGAAAGACTATCCAAGATTTGTATGGCAATTTAGAAAAAGAAGCTAAACTAATTTCAATTACATTGGTGATATAAATGAGGCACCAGTTCGAAGCTGTACTATATCCTAAAGTCATGGGAAGACAAAATATTGCCTGCCTGGATTTTGTCCAATTTTCATCTGAATATGACCCTCAGTTAATTAGTCTGCGGGTTTTTTTTTTTTTACATTCATGGAGTTGGTATTGTTCTTTGTGCCTCTGTTAAGAAATGTGCCTTTTCCCCACTAACTATTATTAGGTTGGGGAACATTTCAGTAGGCAATTCTTAGTTATTGACTTGCTTCATATACACATTAATAGTAATGCCCATGTCGGGTTAGTAAGTTTTCATGTAAGTTGACTTCTGGTGTTTAGGAATAACAGTTAATGTTGACTTCTGGTATTTAGGAATTACAGTTAATGTTTGTTTGGGGTCTGCTGAATGTTTGCTGCTGGAATATAGGTTGGGAGGTTTAAATCACCTGTAGGTTGTTTTGGGAGTACTATGTGAGCATTTACATTCGCTCCATATGGGGTCTTAAGTGTGGAGAAATGAGTGTAATATTGTAGAAAGCTAGCTCTGTAGATACTATACCAAAGTAAGGTATAGTATCCAGAATCCAGTGGATCTCCCAAGGTTTACAGTGGTAATAGTAGATAATACCTTATTCCCTATTTGTGGTAGTGTGAGTGAGCAGTAAGGCTTTAACAGAGGGTAGTGTTGAGCGTTTATTGTACACACTCAGGCAAGAAATCATTTCACACAATCAAAGCATGAACTCAGACCAATTATTTGTATTAAAAGTATCTCTTTAGTTGTATTTTATTTTTTGAACCAAGCAGGTCTTGGTACAGGTAAGTAGAATTGTATTTTTCAAAACACGTTGTTCAAAATAAGCATGTTTGAACAGTGGTTCAGTTGGGCCAGTGGTTCTGTACAGGTTCCTTTTCAGCAAAAGGAGAGAGAATTAGTAATAGGTTCCAACTGTTTTCATTCGGGACTCTAGAGTATATAATCAAGTGGAGGCAGAACAATTATAATGTAGAACAGCCTCCAATATTTTTTGTGTATAATGCAATTCATTGCAGCATATCAAAACTTTCTTTAGTCAACATATTTTTTTATTTTTTCTGTGATCCAGTGCTCACACAAGTGAAAAAAGAAAGCGCTCTAGTGAGTAGAAGAAAATAAAACATGCAACTCTTAAAAAAACATGGCATTGAACTACTATTATTGAATGTATATAATAAAACCAGGAGTTAATATAGTTATGAGGTTGACGGCGATTCGATCATCTTCTAAATAAGCAAGCTGGATGAAATTGACTTTGTTACAGATTTGTAAAGTATTTAAAGACCATAGATATTTGTAATTACTTGGTGATTACTTTTCAGATTACTCTTGAGTACTTTTTAGATTACTTTTTCTACTCGGTGTGGTGTGCCTAGATATCACTCTGGAAACACAACAATGATGGACAGAATGTGGATCAATGTCACACATTCACCCCAGTCAAAAGATCTGGGCCCAAATCCATCGTTTTTCCACTCCACACCACCCTGGGTTAGACAATGGCAATATGCAAATCAGCGCTGACCCTGTTGCCCCATGGGAACAGTCCAGTCCGAACTACAAAAGCCATGTCCTTCCCAGAACGGAAACAAGCATCCGAGGACCGGCCCGGTTTCGAGGTAACACCTCTCATCAGCCCGGCTAGCTTGATTCCAGTGGTGTGGAGTGTCTGGGACTCACGTCTGAGCATCCCCAGTACACTTAGAGCGGTAACTGCAAACACAACAATGATGGACAGAATGTGGATCAATGTCACACATTCACCCCAGTCAAAAGATCTGGGCCCAAATCCATCGTTTTTCCACTCCACACCACCCTGGGTTAGACAATGGCAATATGCAAATCAGCGCTGACCCTGTTGCCCCATGGGAACAGTCCAGTCCGAACTACAAAAGCCATGTCCTTCCCAGAACGGAAACAAGCATCCGAGGACCGGCCCGGTTTCGAGGTAATGTGTGACATTGATCCACATTCTGTCCATCACTGTTGTGTTTGCAATTACCGCTCTAAGTGTACTGGGGATGCTCAGACGTGAGTCCCAGGCACTCCACACCACTGGAATCAAGCTAGCCGGGCTGATGAGAGGTGTTACCTCGAATGTTAGAAAAACATATTTAAGCTAAAATGATGTCAAATGGAACAAGAATGATAACTATACATGCAAAAGAAAACAGAAAAGTACGCCGGTGAGCGAACTCTCTCACCCGAGAACTTTGTCAAAGAAGCAAGTTCTGAGAACAAATCTTCTACCGACATTTCATGCGATGTTTAGATAGTTGAGAATGGTCCGTTGTGTCAGTGAGCGAATACATTTTAAATTAGATGTGAGTTCCTCCCCTGATCAATTCTCACCAATAAAGTGAACTCCACAATAAGGGTTTCCTTTCACAAGGTAATGAGGTGACGCTCGATATTTCCAAAATGGGCAGAGCGTCATGTAAACACCAAAATAAGTGGTACTGAAGCTGGCATTACGTCTTCTGACGCTTAGACCGGGTGGCTCTCGGCAGGTGCGTGCTCTTACGGACTCCAACCACGTCGATATGGACTGTGTAGAGACTCTTGTGACGATGCCAGCTCATGAGACGGAGGTTCGAGGTAAGAATGAGTCTTGTGGTTAATTCGAATGACGCATGATACATGCCTGCAACTGCCAAATTCTCACGATGCTGAGGATGAGTCCATCAATAATATTAAAACCATCCAAGTATGAATTAAAACACTGTATGACCTGTATTAGATGGCACTGACTTCCGAACACCGATCTTGTTGTCGCTTAACAGATAAAAGTGACGAATAAACCTCTATATTAAGCAGGGTGAAGTACTGGGAAAAATCCACTAGATGTCGCTTGATCATTACACTGTCAGCCCCAGAAATTCAATGTTTAAATATGAATAAATAATTTATTCATATGTTTGTTCGAAGGCAGAAAGTTTATTTGTGAGTAGATTGATGTTTGATTCTCATGCTGCTAGAAGGTTACTGATTACGCATAGATAACCTATTTCATTTTATGCTCGATGAAAGGCAGGTAGCTGTCAATTATTAACTCTCGAGTAAATCACCCAGCTCACTGATCTGTCCAAACATGAAGATCGTTTTCAGCCACTATGACCGTTGAGCACTTCTTCTCCTCAAATAGCTCTGATATATCTGAAGGCAGCTGTCGGCAAACTGTAATAGGGCAAGTTTGTATAAAAGTTACAAGTCCTGACACTCTTCAGCGGGCGACAGATGGAGGTCACTGGTGGGGTCTCTGGTGTCAGGTTCTTAAATATATGGGATACTGCTTAAAGAAAGTTGCTTTACCTTAGTCCATTGTAGATTTCAGTTTCCATAAGGCACAGGTAGGTTCTTCAGTATCGTCGCCAAAATAATGTAGTAATTAGGTCCACGCTTGAAGGTAGTTTTCATGTAGTTTTATTGAGCAGATAAGTTAAGTCGGGTACAAGCTCAATAGGAGACTTAAGGGACCTAGGGGAGAGGGGGCGTGGCCACGAGCTGAACATGGCGGACGTGTTCTAGGGTAGCTCCGTCCGAGGCCCTCAACACAAGCGAACCATCCTGCATACCCTGACCCACAAGCCGCCCAACCCACATCTAAAACGAAGCGGAGCTTGCGGTGGTCACGAGAAGGTCGCCGCCGAGCGTGTGTCATCCTGGAAGGCCGGGCTGGAAGAGCGCCACATACGTGGCCTAGCAAGCCAACAGAAGCCGCGGCCCACAGTGAACGCGCGCTGCCGCCGGGGGAGGCACCTGCTCGCCGTGACCCAGCGGAGTGGTGAGTCGCGATTGAAGGGGGACCCCGAGCAGCCAGGACACAGCCAGCGATAGCGGTGCCCCGTGGTGTCCAATTCATCGGGCCGCGCAGGTGAGCCGAGCAGTGAGAAGAGTCTTGTGAGGCTGCGAGGGGGAGGCGCCGGACGCGCAGCGCTGGGACGTGCGGCCCGGCGCTCGAATCGGAGGATACCAGAGCACCGACCGGGGCTCCGAGGCTGCCCGGCGTGGAGTGGGGTTCGTCGGGGATCTGGCCGCTGGACCCCGACCTCGCGGGCACAAGGTGGCTGCCTGGAGCCGGACACGGGAAGAGCGGCCGCCATCTTGTCCTGGGCTGCGGCGCTACCGTGGCTGAGCCTGCGGCGGGACCCCTGGCGCTGCGTGCCTTCGCTGGGGCTGGTGGAGTCAGGGCGGTCCGCCTACAACAGGGGCCTACACACCTCCCAGGGCTGCCAGTAACACCTTCATCAACCCCCGACCTCGCATGCATGGGTTGTATGCATAGCGCCCGGAAATATTAGCAGAGCCACCATTTTGTACCGAGCAGAGACGCTGCAGCCGTGCCCCCCAGCGCTAAGTGCCATTCTGAGGGGACCCACATAAGCTTGCCTCGACAGGGGGTGCAGTATTCGACAGGGAACTGGGGAGATACCGATCTGCGCTGGACTCACCCACTGCCTGGTGGTGGACGTGAGTGGAGACACAGGGTGGCGCACAGAGACATCCAGACGGACACCCGAAGCGGCAAAGCGATGCCCACGCATACCCTGGTAGGACTGGTGGGCACCCCCCACGGAGATTGCTAGTGAGGGGCACACGCCCGGAAGCGGAGCGCATCATGGGGAGGAACAGAGCTAAGGCGCAAGACGCGGGCGCCAACGCGGAACTGCAGTCCACAGGCTCAGAGGACCCACTGGCCTCCTCTAATGCGGAGATCATCCCACCAACCGGGATGGCCACCCAAGAAGCTAAACTGGACCTTATACTGGCGGAAATCAAGGCGTCCAGAGAAGCTCTAGAAATGCGAATGGACAATATGGCAACGGGCCTGTCACTACTGTGGGCAGACCATAACAAACTAGCGGAAAAGGTAACCGAACACAAAATAGCGCTGGATGACCTAATACCGCAGCAGACGGTCCACTCCACGAAATTGGAAAGCATGGAGAAACAAATCAAGTTGCTGTGGAGCAAGGTGGACGATGCGGAAGGACGCTCCCGCCGCAACAACGTGCGAATTTTGGGCATTCCGGAACGCAGCGAAGGGAGGAACCCCACGCAATTCGTGGAAGACTGGCTGAAGACGGTAGTTGGCCCGCAAGATCTCACTCCGCTGTACAGCGTGGAAAGGGCGCACAGGATGCCGGCGATACCACCGAAGCCAGGGGCTCCGCCGAGGCCGCTCATTGCCCGCCTGCTAAACTACAAAGATAGGGACGCTGTACTACGAGTGGCAAGAGAAAAGGCCCCGATACGGTATGAGGATAGAACCATCTCAGTGTACCCAGATTTTACCCCGACGGTCCAACGAGCCAGGTCAACGTTTTTGGGAGTGAAGCGCAAGCTACGGGACAGGAACCTTAAATATGCCCTATTATTCCCTGCTCGCCTCAAGATACTGCATGGCAACAAATCCTACTTCTTCGACTCGCCGGAGGAAGCTGCGGAATGGATGGAGGTGACGCTTACACCGCCGACTACCCAAGACCTTTTCGAGGACGACCGGGGCGGCGGACCCTCACACCAGGAGCGGGGCCACAAGGCACCCAACTTGGATCACCACAACAAGGGCTCGACGTCCAGCGGGGGCCAAAAGTCGTCGGGATCTGGCAGCCAGGCGCGCATAGGACACCTGACGGAGGCTGCCCTGGCGGCGCACGACGCCACTGTTCACGCGGCAGCGGACAACCGCTCTGAAACACTGACGGAGGTATCGGGATCGGCTGACAGTCTGCAACTGTTCCCCAAAATCACAGCGCAAGTGGCCAATGAAATATGACTGTGACGCTAACAGGCTTCGATTGGTAACGTATACATGTCACAGGGGCGGATGTGGGGGGGGGGGAACACCGGCTAAGGGCAAGTAACTGTTCTGTCACCAGGCTCTGCTCCGGAGCGAGTGGCCCACCGCCCTACCTAATGGAAATTACTAGATTGTTTGCTCGCCCACGTTGGGCGACCTGGTTTGGTCCCCGAGAGTTTTTGCTTAGGGACCTGAATGTTCGGGGGTTCTATGTTCACATGGCACTATGGGCTTGGTCCGCATTGTTGAGACCACTTGCAACGCAGCACTCACTGATCAGGCCTACAACTGGGAATAATGGAGACTAACAATGAGTACAAACTGTGCACATGGAATGTCAGAGGAATGGGCTCTGTCCATAAACGTCATAGGCTCCTGGCGCAGCTAAATCGCAGGAAAGTCATGATCGCTTGCCTCCAAGAGACTCATTTGAACATTGCAGAGGGTGGGAAGCTCCTTAAGAAGTGGAAGGGGCAATTGTTTGCTACCTCTTACTCTGTATTCTCAAGAGGGGCTGCGATATGGATACGTAATTCTGTACCGTTTAAACTAGTGGAGAAACGCATTGATAACGAAGGCAGATATGTGTTTGCTAGTGGGCTGCTGGATGGTGTCCCTGTGGTGCTGGGCAGTATTTATGCCCCCAACTCGGGTCAGTCCGACTTCTTAAGGCAAGTAAATAGTATTATGGCGGAATGGGCTGACCACAGTTGGATCATAGGTGGGGACTACAATGCAGTGCTAGATATCTCGTTGGATAGGTCACACCCGCCACTGCAGGCTGTCGAGAGTAGGAAACATGCGGATGCGCTGAAGAGGTGGGCGGAGGGGTGGGGACTAGTGGACGCGTGGAGAGCCAAACATGTGCTGGATAGGGAATACACCTTCTACTCACCTCCCCACAATTTACACACCAGGATAGATCATGTCTTTTGCACTGCATCACTGATGGGGCGGGTCGCTCTGGCGGAGCACATGGGTAAGACATTGTCGGACCACAGTCCGGTAGAGGTCACGTTCAGATGGGGCAGGACCCTGGCGCCAATACCTACCTGGCGACCCGCGCCGGAACTGTTGGAAGACACGGTTTATTGCACAACACTTGCGGAGGCAATCACGTCCTATTTTGATGCGAACACTGGATCGGCGAGCTCCCGCAGTGTGGAATGGGACGCATTCAAGGTAACAATACGGGGTATAGCAATGGGCACACGCATAGGAATGAGACACATTGTGCTGGATAAGCTGCGGGAAGTAGAGGGTCGACTGGCAGCACTGGAGAGTGAAGCAGCCGGCACGAACGTACCGTTCACACCACTGCAGGTAGCACACATACAACATGCTGAGCTGTTAGAGGAGCTGCGAGTGCTAGACTACAGGGAATACACGAGCAGGCAGCATGCGCAGGCGGAGAGGGCAGGGCCACTGCTGGCTCGTATGGTGCGTGCCGACCCCTCGCCAGTGCCGATAATGGAGATAATTGACCAGTGGGGATCCCGAACCTCGACACAGATAGGCATAAACACTGCGTTCACGGCATACTATGAGTCCCTATATAGCCCGCCTGACCCACAGACAACCACGACGATGGGGGAGTTTCTGGAAGGGATAGACCTACCACGACTGACGGATGCCCAATGTGAGGAACTGTCCCGTCTTATCACGACCGCTGAGATTCGCCAAGCGATTAGGGCACTACCGCGGAATAAAACACCGGGAACAGATGGCCTACCGGCAGAGTTCTATGGTGCCTTCCTTGACCTTCTTGCCCCACGCCTCCGAACAGTGTACCATGAGGCGCTACAAATGGGTGGCCTACCTACGACGTCACTCCAAGCTCTCATAGTGTCGCTCCCGAAACCGGGCAGGGATGGCCTACAAATGGCTAATTATCGACCCCTATCGCTACTAAATATGGATTATAAAATATTAAGCAAAATTCTAGCGACAAGATTGGCGCAATACATACCACACTTGATACACCCTGACCAATGTGGATTTGTCCCGGGAAGGAGCACGGCCCTGAACCTCCGGAGGCTCAGCCAACTAATGCTGAGCGGGAATGAGGCAACGGGAGGAGAGGGATGTATCTCTCTAGATCTCAAACAAGCCTTTGACTCCATAAGATGGGACTACATGATGGAGGCACTTGCACAATTCGG
The DNA here is from genome assembly GCF_964261635.1 of Lissotriton helveticus. Classification (NCBI taxonomy): domain Eukaryota; kingdom Metazoa; phylum Chordata; class Amphibia; order Caudata; family Salamandridae; genus Lissotriton; species Lissotriton helveticus. The sequence continues at coordinate 1,986,066,954 of NC_136065.1, forward strand.
CATACCGCCCAAATTTCTGTCCTGGGTACAACTGCTATATACTTGCCCCACGGCAAGGGTCCGCACGAATAGTTGTATATCGGCGCCCATTGAGATAGCGAGGGGTATGAGGCAGGGATGCCCGCTGTCCCCGCTGCTGTTCATCCTGGCGTTGGAGCCCTTGTTGGGCCGACTCCGGGGACAGGCGCACCACGGGGGCATCCGTAGGAATGGAGTTACACATGTAGTATCGGCATACGCTGATGACATCATCCTGTACTTCAGAGACCTGAGGGGGAACATTGAACCGGTGCCAACCATCTTTGAGACTTTCCGCCTGCTATCTGGGCTCACCATAAGTGAGACGAAATCGCAGGGCTTCTATTTCTCCGCGCAGATGGGCGAGGATCGGGTCCCTTTCGCGCCGTATAACTTCCAGGTGGCGGAGGTTACTTTCCGATACCTTGGAGGAGCAAAGGACATGATAGACGGCAACTTAGGGAGAGCGATTAGGGCGCTGAAGTCCCAGGTGCAATTCTGGACGGCGCTGCCATTGTCCGTGCCGGGCAGGGTGACCATCTCTAAAATGGTGGTCTTGCCCCGACTCCTTTATTATTTTACAAACATGCCGTTTCTGATTCCTGCATCAATGTTTACCACACTGAACACGCTATTGACGGATCTAATATGGGGTGCCGGAAGGAGACGGGTTAGCCTGGCTAAATTGCAACTACCCACGTCGGCAGGCGGCATGGGTGTGCCAGACCTGCGGGCCTACAACTTCGCTTGCCAACTGCAATGGCTGGCATATTGGGTGGCAGGAAGGAACCTGCATGAAATAAATGTCTCTGAAGCGGACTGGAGCAGGGGGGTAGTTCACGCTTTACTGTCGAATGGAGCTGAGATACCCCGACAGGCACCGCCGCTGCTACGTCTTGCGATCCTATACTGGAGACAGGCAGTGAGGTATACCTCCAGCACGTCCTCTTATGCCCCCACGATACCGCTGCTGGGACTGCCGGTGGGACTAAGGCCACTCTCGAGTGTGCAACTGGAGAGTTGGCATGAGGCGGGCGTGACAACGGCGGGGGATTTCTTTAATAATGGCAGAGTAATGTCGTTTGAGTACTTACGCGCAACGCATCGCGCACCTGGAGGGTCGTTCCTGTTGCACGCTGGGGTGAGACACTACATCACGCGGGTGTGGGCAGCAGACGGTCAGGAGCCGTCCACGAACCTTTTGATCACAATGCTCCACCTGATGGGTTCCGGAAGTCACCTGACAAAATGGCTGACGCATGGCATACGGGAGGGTAGAGCATTCCCGCTGCACTCCACACGGGACAAATGGGAGCGGGACTTGGGAAGACCTCTTAGCGATGCGGAATGGAACAAGATCTTAGCGTTTCCAAAAAAGGTGTCCCGGAACCCGAAGTTCAAATTCATACAACTCATGTTACTACACAGGGCATACCTAACCCCGCGCCGCATACATGCAATGTTCCCCACTGCACCGGACACATGCCCTCGATGTGGAGCGGCAAGCGCAGCGCTGCTCCATATGCTCTGGGAATGTCCCAAACTGGGATACTACTGGACAGCTGTTCATGATGACCTGGCCAGGCTGGTTCCTTCTAAACCATACACCGCACCGGAATACACATTGTTGGGTCTGGGTCCTGTAGAGAGGAAGAAAAGTGTAGGTACGCGCTTCACTGACATGGCTCTGCTGTTAGCAAAGCGAACCTTGACAATGAAATGGAAATCGCCGAGACCGCCGGATCCAGAGGTATGGAGGGCGGAAATGCTAAGGTGAGGTAAGGCGGAAGGAGTGACACTACAAAGGGAGGAGCGAAGGGGGCTCAGGAAAAACCCTATCTCACTAGACTGGAACACTTTGATGGGGGCCTTTGAAGAAAGAGGAAGTGACACACCTGACACATCTATAGAAGGGAGCGGCTAGTGTTTTGAGATTAGCGCACCTTACCACATGCTGCTATGTCGGCAACTGAATGCAAGTCCAGAGTCAATAAGGGTCAGTGGGATTCCTAGATGTGCACACAGCGGTACTGAGCCATAGGCGATGCGCGTAATGTGTTGGCGAGTGAGAGGCTGCGTAACGTGTTGATGGACATGTCCCTAACAGTGCCAAGGGGGGAGGGAATGGGGGGGGAGGGAGTTAGTAACGAGTTATTTCCACACTGAACAAAAAAGTTTGATGAAGCGCAAGTACAGAGATGGAATATCACTATGTATGTTACATAAAGTAAATGTATTACTGTACCGTATATTACTACCATTATGCTTCAATAAAAAAGATTTTTAAAAAAAAGGGACCTAGGGGAGACCCCACCAGGAACATCCTTCCAGGTGCTCAGCCCATCCAACTGTCACTACCTTGGCAGAGCACCAACATTCTGACACCTGCACTTATGAACATTCCATAGATGGTAGAAATGCATCACATTGGGAATAACAGGATATTACACAATCCTATGGAGAAAACTGAGATTATCGTTTGCAGGTAAGCAATCATTCTTTAGAGTTGAGTTGCTGGAGTTAGAACAAGGGTTCCCCCAGAGTCAAGGATGCACTCAAAAAGCACCTCCGCAGCACTAGGGCAACCAGGTGTAGAGTGCTGAGGCCCAATGTTAGCTCATGGGGCTCAAGGGCTTTCGGTTGGTGGCTGCTCTCGGGTAAGCCACAGGGTTGAGGGAGCAAACCTCCTTGGGTTAAGCTCAGGGCAAAGGGGAGTCTGAGTTAGCACATAAGTTGCACTCACAGTGGCACAGCGGTGACCGGGTGCTGGGTACTGACATGGCGTCCAGTGCCCTGTTGGTTTCAATGGGAGAGCTGCGGTCGGAACAAACACTGCAGGTTCTGACAGGGAGGCTTCCCGTAGGCGATCACCGGTTGGAGAGGTAAGTTGGGATGCAGGGAGTTGCTGGGACACTGTTGGTTGGGCCACCAAAGGCCGTGGAGTGTCTCGTGCAGGGGTGACTTTAGGCGTCTGGTTTCCTTAGCAGCTCCTGTCACGATCGGGTGGATCCTCCAGATAGAGGCTGCAGGCGTTGCCAGGAGGCTTGAGGTAGGTCAGGGATCACCAGATCCAAAGTCAGCTTCACTATTGGGGGGGGAGGGGGACATCTTTGTGGTGTTGAGGCACTCGATATTGGGCTGTGGGCATCCGGTGCCGAGTGGTGCAGACTTGTGGATTCAGCAGGAGCCCGAGTCTTGTTGTTCTTGAGAAAGTTCGATGGTCACAGAGTCTTTGTTAGGAAGGCAGAACAGGCCCTCTGGGTTCTGGGGTGCAGCTGGCTACAACACGCCGGGATTCCGCTGGAGGAGGTCGGGATAGGCCAGTATGGTTGGGGCCAAGGCAGTTGGTGTCATCCTCCTCTACTTCCTTCAGCACGGGTCTTCGGTTCTACAATTTCTTCTTCTTGTCTGTCTGAGGAGGCAAGGTTAGAGGTTCCCCTAAAGACTAACTTTAGGGGAGTATCAGGTAAGTACAGGTTGAAACCAACGGGTCCCTTCCTTGGGTGGGTACACTCCCTATTATGCCACCCTCCAGTGGGAGGGGCATGGTTGGCTGCGTCCTCCCATCTTCAAAAAGGCGGGAACTGAGTTGTGATTTGCCTCGTCTCCCCCAACTGAAGGGTGGAGTTGGCAAAGGTGGGCACACATCTCCTCCTATCTTGGTTTTCTCGCCAATTCTCCCTCCCAAAGTGGGGGTTTAGACCCGGTCGTGGCCAGTTTCTGGATCAGCTCACAAAGGTGGCAGGGCCTTCAACCTTCCCCCTTCTTGGACCCTACCCTTCCTGGGGAAGGAGGCTTGGCACCTCTTCCCAGGATTTGCTTTGTTTCAGGGCTCCCAGAGTGGGAGGCTCTCAACCCAGGGGTCTAGAAACATGTCTGGGTTTGGCAGCTGGAGTGCAGCCACTCTGACACTAGAATCGGGTCGTTTTTCAGGGGTCATCTCTAAGGTACTTTTGAGTGCATTTGGCATTAAATCCCACACTGGAATCCATGCGGGTTTAATGGGCTGAGAAGTTTTATACCAAACTTCCCAGCTTTCAGTAAAGATTTTGGCTTGCACAGTTTCGAGAGGGCATGGTAGTGAGTGCAGATTAAGTACTTTCTTCAGCTTGGCACTTAATCATGTTGGTTTGGTCAGTTATTGTGACTGGGTGTGGGGTATGTGGGAATGCTGGGCTGTAGTTTTGTGTGTATGTGCATGTTAGTGTGTTGTCCTTGTGGGTATTTGTGTCACTTGTGGACGATTGTGAGAGCTTGTTGTGTTGTACAGTTTATTAAAGTGAGGTGAATCTCTGGAGCGATTTTGTGTAAGTGTAATTATGATAACCGGTTTTGTGTTGGACTCTGGTTAGGGGTGTTTTGAGTACTGATATGTGGTTACCCTTTTGTTTTGTGCCTTAGATGTATAGATATGAGGATGACAGAGAGAGAATCCCTTTGTTGAAGGTAGCTGATGGATTTGGTACCCTGGCTGTCGCATGACTGGGTGTCTGTAACTATGTGTGGGACGTGCACAAATATATGATTTTATTTTGAGTGTGCAGATATGGTGGGTGGTCGGGCCTCATATCCAAGGAGGTCAGCAAGTCCTGCATGTCTTTGAATGTTGTGCGATAGGGGTTGTTCTCTTGTATCTTTGTTTGAAGTGAAGTGTGGGAATCCTCATGTCTTGACCCGCCCCAGATATCTGTGACTGCAATTTATTGACTTTGTGTATCTGTGGGAGTATTAGAGAATTTAACAGGTTGATGTTGGGTGAATGTGTAAGCTAGACATGTAGATTAAAAGACTGTACCTGTACTTTATATGTAATGGCATTGATATTTTTTGTTTTGTTTGTAAGAAAGGGAGGTATGTCGTTTTTTGTGTTCCTGTTCTCTGCATGTCTGAGCAGGTGTTTGGAATGCTGAGAGTGAATGATGTAATAGAATACGGGTGTGTGGTGTGGCATGGAGTGGAAGATTAATAGAGCAGGTAAAATTATGATGGCCAAAAATTAGGAGGGGTTTCCACAAAATATACTCTGAAACATGCTTCTAGCTCTTTCACAGTAGGCACTATATTTTTGTAATCTGTTAGACTTATAGTCACAGATTCCACATCTTAGAATATTCCCCAAGCGCTTGACTGCATCCGGAAATGCAGTACCCTTGTGCGTCGGTAGGTGGTGTCGTTTGGCTCCACCACATTGATGTCGCCCTTGATGTAAATGACATTTGCTGTGTGTTAGAAATGGGGATCTCTAGTTGGCAGAGGTAGGTACCTTTGTCCAAGTAGGGACCCTTCTTCCTACTCAGGGTAAGGGAGTCACCCCCTTGGTAGCTTGGCACGAGCAGTCAGGCTCATCTCAGAGACGGTGTGTTTGCACATAACCATCTGAAAGAAACAGGTTAGTGTTAAATTCCTTACCTTAGAATATCCCCAGGCCGGATCCGGAAAGTTTTCGTCAGCAGTACCCCTGCGCGTCGGTAGGCGTCGTCTGCGGCTCTGCGTCCGTCGTCGGCTTCGTGATTGCTGAAATGACGTTGTCGGAGTACTTAGACGCCGCCCTCGCGCGCTGACGTCAGTTCTTCTTTTTTCTGCGCAGGCAAGCGCAGATCCGGGAAGAGCAGTGCTCTAGTCATTTCTTGACTAACTTTTTTGATCACTTTTCGAGTCGAGTTTGACTCCCGGTGCCGTTAGGGATGCCTGGTTTTTAACCTTGCGACGCCTGTCACCGCCTGATGTCGGTGACCGACCCCCACCATCGGTGCCTTTACTGCCTCGGGGCCGACCACGATGACAAGTCGTGCCCCGACTGCCGGGCCTTGACCTTGAAGGCTAGACGGGAGCGGTCCCGTAAGCTGCTTGAGCTCCGGCAGTCGGCTCCGCGCCGCTCGAGGTTCCGGTCGAGAAGGAAGTAGAGAGACCAGTCGCGGAGCCGCATTCATCGACGCTCGTCGAGTCACCACCACTCGTCGGGCTCCAAGTCCTCAGGTAAGTCGAGGCATTCAAAAAAGAAGTCGAAAAGGCGTCATCGCCCTTCCGACGCTCGGGCGACGCGGCCGGGGGTTCGGGCGACACCGCCTGCGCGGCTTCTCCGAGCCGCAGGTGCTGCGTCCAACTCCATACCCACCGGTCCCTGGGCTGCACGCAACGCCGGAGGAGATAAGTGCTTTCCTCATGGCCATGAGGACTCACTTCCCTCCGTCGGAACCTGCCGAGGCGCCTTTGGGCCCCGTGGGTCCGACTGGGAGCCCTGGCGGGCCGGCGCTTCCGGGCCCAGCGCCGTCAGGTGCTATGGCCCCGGCGCCGTCGTCAACTCCGGTCCCGACGCTGCAGGGCCCCACAGGATCCAGACCTGGATCCGGGTCATCTACAGTCGACCTCACAACTACTCCGCTGGCGCCGACCCCGAGGGTGTCGCTCCCAGTGCTGTCTTCAGACGACACCGGCCCCGGTTTCAGCCCCGGTCCGGGCCCGCTCGGCGCCGTCTGGGTGACCAATTTACCTTCGACCCGGCTCCATCATTTTTGCCTGGTTTCCAGGAGATGGATGACGAGGAGGACTGGGAGGGGTCTGAGGACCCTCTTGCACAGCAGTGCCAGTTAAGCCAGGTCTGGGCAGATGAGCTCGGGGAGGCCAGTGGTCTGGACACTTTGCCCAACACTGGATTAATCTTTCCTCCCTCCGTGGCTTCGGAGGAGGGGGCTACTTTTAGCCTGGTGTTGAACAGGGCGGCCAAGGCCTCAGCTCTTGAGCTCCCTGTCGCGGCCGTGAGGAGTAACCTCACTGAGGTCTCAACCGCAGGCAAGCTCCGCTGAGCCTCTACTGCTGTTTAACGAAGCCCTCACCGACATTCTGATGGGCACCTGGTCCAAGCCCTCTAGAGGCCTCCCTGTGGATCGGAACGTGACCCGGCTCCGGGCGACCCCTGCTTTCTGTCCATTCACCCCACCCCCGAGAGCCTGGTAATTCAGGCCTCTACGTCCAGACCGCATTCCCGACCGCTCCACCGGATCAGGAATCCAAAAGGTATGATCAGTTTGGGAAGAAACTGTTCTCCTCTCTGAGTTTGGGGCTGCGGTCTGTCAACACCGCTTGCCTTTTGGGCCTTTACACCCACTCTCTGTGGGATACGGTTGTGGACGTACTGCCACAGTGTCCGGAGGAGGCCCGGGCACGGCTCGCCCAAGCCCTGGCGGAGGGGCGGGATGCATCACGGTACTCAATTAGATGTGGACTTGATATCAAGGACTCGCTGGGTAGGGCAATTTCCACAACGGTGGCGATTCGTCGCCACGCCTGGCTGAGGTCTGCCAACTTCTCGGGGGATATCCAGGCCACGCTCATGGACATGCCCTTCGATGGCCAACGCCTCCTTGGACCTAGGCCAGCGCCAGTAAACTTCCGCTTTTCGCCCCTTTCGTGGCCAAAGAAGAGGCGCCCCCACACATCCAGCCAGCCACAGGCCGCAGAACCAACCTCAACACGGTCTGGGACGTGGTTACCGCTGTGGTGGTGCCGGGGGACAACGGCGAGGTCAGTCCATATCCACCCCCGCAGCATCTGCCTCAAAGCCTTCCTAGTCCAGCGTTTCAGGCCCATTCGACGCCAGTGGGGGACAGGGTTCACCATCACCTCCTCTACTGGCGTACCAACACGTCGGACAGGTGGGTGCTGCAAATCGTCCGAAGGGGCTACTCCCTCCCCTTCGAGGTGACCCCTCCAGCCATGCCACCGCAGTACCTCCGCATGTCTGGGGATCACTTGCGACTTCTGCAAGAAGTAGTTACGGCCCACTTGGCCAAGGGGGCCATCAAGCGTGTTCCTGGACCAGAAGTAGGGTGTGGTTGTTATTCCTACTACTTTCTGGTCCCCAAGAAGGGCAAAGGAGGTCTACGCCCTATCTTTGACCCCCGGAACGTCAACGGCTTCTTCCGGAAGGAGAAGTTCAAGATGCTGACATTGGCTCCGGTCTTAGCTGCCCTAGACCCTGGAGACTGGATGGTGGCGTTGGACTTGCAGGACGCTTATTTCCACATCCCCGTCCTGCCGGCCCACCGGCGCTACCTGCGGTTCGCGGTAGGCCATGAGCACTTTCAGTTTACCGTGCTGCCCTTCGGCCTTACCAGCGCCCCTCGGATGTTTACGAAAGGAATGGCAGTGGTCGCAGCTCATCTGCGCAGGTCAGGGGTTCCAGTCTTCCCCTATCTCGACGACTGGTTTTCGAAGGCGGGCTCGCCCCAGACAGTTGTCTCCCACCTCCAGACTACGGCCGACCTCCTGCACCTGCTGGGGTTCTCCATGAATGTGCCGAAGTCACACCTGTGCCCCTCTCAGAAGCTACTCTTCATCGCAGTTTCGGGTTTTTCCCCCTGAGCAGCCGGTTCGGGATATTTAGGCTCTGATTCCGATATTTCAGCCTTTATCCCGGGTCTCGGTCAGGTTGACGCTGCGGATCCTGGGGCTGATGGCCTCCTGCATCCTACTGGTGCATCACGCCAGGTGGCGGATGCGGGCTCTGCAGTGGGACCTGAAGTTTCAGTGGGCACAACATCAGGGCAACCTGTCCGACCACGTCCTGATCTCGGAGGGCACTGATCAGAGGCCTCTGGTCTCTGGCGGAGTTCCGGCTCCATATCAACCTTCTGGAGCTGCGGGCGATCCAGCTTGCACTGAAGGCATTCCTTCCCTCTGTCCGGGGAAGTGTAGTGCAGGTGTTCACGGACAACACCACCGCCATGTGGTACTGCAACAAACAGGACGGGGTGGGGTCGTAGACCCTTTGTCAGGAGGCTCTGCGCCTCTGGACGTGGGTGGAACGCCAGGGCATCACCCTGGTGGTTCAACACCTGGTAGGTTCCCTGAACGCCAGGGCGGACAAACTCAGCCGTCGGTGCATGATGGATCACGAATGGCCTCTGAACTCGGACGTGAAGAAAACGCGCAATGTCATCAGTTCTGCGAGTTGGAATTTCCAAGGCGGCATTCGCTCGGAGGCGCTTTGCGCCGCGAGTGGAGCTGCGGTCTGTTGTACGCCTTTCCGCCTATACCACTTCTGCCCAGAGTGCTGAAGAAGATCAGACTAGACCAGCCCAAGTCATCCTTGTGGCCCCGGACTGGACACGAAGGTACTGGTTTCCCGAGCTACTCAGTATGTCAGTCGATCCCCCGATTCGTCTGCCTCTTCAGGAGGACCTTCTGTCGCAGCAGCAGGGGACGGTCCTCCACCCGAACCTGTCCAGTCTCCACCTACATGCGTGAAGATTGAGCGGCGACAGTTGAGGCCATTTGACCTGCCTCCTGAAGTCTGTGATGTGATTCTGCAGCCAGGCGTCCCTCCACAAAATCGGTATACTTCTTTCTCTTGCCCAGCAGGGCTCTGCTCTGAGCACTATCAAAGGCTATCTCTCGGCCATTCCAGCCTTCTCGAGGCTTCCTGATCAGCCTTCTCTCTTCAAGTCCCCAGTTCTAAATCGATTCTTGAAAGGCATCACGCACATGTTCCTTCCTGTTCCTTGTTCCTTTCGTGGGACTTGAACCTTGTTCTTACTTATTTGATGTGCGCTCCTTTCGAGCCACTTCACAATTGCCCTTTTCGTCTTCTGACTCTTAAGACTGCATTCCTGGTTGCCTTCACCTCTGCCAGGAGAGTAAGTGAACTCCAGGCTTTATCTTCTAAGCCTCCTTTCCTCTCTGTCCATCCGGACAAAGTTGTTTTGAGAACTCGTCCTTATCCAGTATTTGGGTGTCTTTCATAGATTCACATGCCTGAATCATTCCCCGTCGTCGAGACGGGAGCCTCCGGTATATAAAAAGTAATGTCCTAAAGACATACATAGAAAATAATAGGCCCAAAGGTCTCACCTTAGTAGCCTATCCACGTCCTTTTGTAGGAAGGACCAAACAGAGCAGGCCCCAAGGGTCCCACCTTGGTGGCCTATCTGTGTCCTTTTGTAAAAAGGACCAAATAAAGTAAAACAGCCAATCAGCTACCACCTCCTTCTAGAACCTTCCTGCCAGGAGCCCAAGTCTCTCAGATTTTCTACCGCACGTTGTGCTAGGGAGTCTCCACCTGAGTTCTCCTCAGGAATTTCTCTTTTCTTCAAAAAACAACTTTAATTATTCTCTACAGTTATGTCTGATAGTCAGAAGAAGGGTCTTTTCCGGGCTTGTTCTTCCTGCAGCAAGAAAAGACTTCACATTGAGGATAAACATGATGAATGTTTATATTGCCTCTACCCTCACCACCAGGCAAAGGACTGCAAAATATGTCGGACCTTCTCCAACAAGACCCTCAAGGACCGAGAAGGTCGACTTCTGTTGTGGCTCAACAGGCTCAAGACCAAGACTGATGACTTGGTGTCCGAAGGTGAGAGTGTGTCTGGAGTGTCGCAATTTTCCTTGAAGAGGCCAAGGGTTTCTTCCCCTAGCCCCACAGACACCCCTCCTATGAAGACTTCTAAAAAGTCCTCAGAGGGCAAGCCATCTGTGTCTGGCAAGGACCTGCCTGTCCCCGGGAAGCAGCCACTGGTCCCGGCGACGACGACGACGGCGTCAATGGTGCATTCAGCACAGAAAACCGTCTCAACGTCGACGACGACAGTGTCGACGACGACGGCCTCATCGGCTTCCTCCTCGACGACGAGGACCACGCCTTCATCGTCGGCGAGTAGACCTACGCCGTCGACCATCCCGGTCACACCATCGACGACGAAGATGTCGTCGACGACGAGACCCTCGTCGAAGGCGACGACGACACCGTCGACGAGAACAACGCCGTCGACGAAGTCTACCTCGTCGACGAGGATCATCCCGTCGACGGTGGGAAAGTCGTCGACGACGAGTACACCGTCGACTAACCCTGGGCGGAGGAATCGGCTACGCCCACGGAGTAGGCGTAGTGTTGCCTTCTACGCATTTTGCGTAGGCAGCGTAGCCGGCAACACTACCCCCACTCCGTGAGCGTAGCCGAGTCGGCCGCCACCCGCCTCCCTCCCGCCCTCCACTAGATACTTTATTTAAGCAATTACACTGATTAAAACAATTTTAAAGCACTTACCTTGTCCGGGGCTCGTCCGGGGCTCCCTCTTTGAATAGCGTCCTTTTCCTGGAAACAAATGCGCATGCGCGGGCAGCCGCGCCTGGGCATTTCTCGGGAGAAATGCGCGGCCGCCCGCGCATGCGCATTGGTATCCAGGAAAAGGACGCTATTCAAAGAGGGAGCCCCGGACGAGCCCCGGACAAGGTAAGTCCTTTAAAATTGTTTTAATCAGTGTAATTGCTTAAATAAAGTATGTAGGGGAGAGCGGGAGGGAGGTGCGTAGTGGGGCTACGCGGAGTGCGGGAGTGGGCGTAGCTTCTCGCCCTCTCCGCGTAGCTCCGCGGAGCCCCACTACGCCCAGGCTTACCGTCGACGGTGGGGACTTTACCGTCGACGAAAATGTCGTCGAAGAAGACGTCGTCGCAGCCACCGTCGACGACGACTAAATTACCGTCGACGACCATACCTACCACGGCACCGTTGCTTTCAGCGTCGACGTCGACAGGACCCTGGAAGGAGTCTGCACTCCTCTCCCACACCATGGATGCCTTTCCACCGCAAGTGAGCCATGTCACTGTGAAAATTACTAAACGGCCTATTACGCCGCAGCAGATCTCGCCCGGTAGGATACAACTTCCTCCGGCCTGTCTACTACAAGGTCAGGAGTCGGACGAGGACTCCTTTACACAGGCTACTAGTCCTTCAGACCTAGTCCTGAAATGCCAAACCACAGACGAGGAGCCGGAAGAGGAGGAAGACCTTCTACAACAACAGGTCCAACCTCCGCCCCAGACACAGATTACTCCTATGGTGTGTCTCCCCGCATCCATTGTCTCGGACCTACAATTCCTCATCCAGGATTATAAGGAAAGGTTCCCGGAGAAACATTCTGCGTCAGCACCTCCAGCTGCACAGGCGCCAGCTCCTTCATCTCGCCATAGACCAACTCCCCTGGTCATTGAGAAGACACAGGTTCCGATTCAGGACGCTCCCTCATCTGACGATGAGGAGAGGGAACAGGAGGAAGGTGAAGTCGATGACGACCAGTCGGACCCGGATGCAGACCAAGATTATGTGGCACATTCTCCAGCCTCTCCGGATCCGCAGACCTCGGAGTCTCCACCTGCAGATATCGGTGGATTCCACAACATAGTTGAGCGGGCGACCAAGCGGTTCCATATGTCCATGGAAACTCAGGAAACGGAATGCTTCCTTTATGACTTCAAGGAGCCCACTAGGAAGACTTCAACATCAATCCCCATAATTGACTACATCTGGAAGCAGGGCAAACAAATCATGCAAGCGCCTGCTTCTATACAGGTGGTGGTGCCCAGGCTTGATAAGAAATACAAGGCCACCTCCACGGCACCGGCATGCCTGACAGGTCAACCCAAACCAGATTCCGTGGTGACTCAAGCGGCGCAGAAGAACTCTCGAAATCCAGCCCCGCCTCTATCGACGCCACCTGATAAGGAGGGCAGGAAACTGGATGCCGTTGGCAAACGTTTTACTACCACTTCAGCCATGACGGTCAAAGTGGCTAATTCGATAGCCCTCCTGGGCCGTTACAATCGCCAACTCTGGGCGGACATTGCACCCTATCTTTCAAATCTGCCGGAGGATGTCAGAGAAGAGGCACATTCACTTCTCTTGGAAGGACAGACCTCTGCCTCAGAGCTCATCGATTGTGCCATTGATGCCGCCATGACTGGTTTCCGGCAACTGGCAGGGGCTGCAGTCCTGAGGCGACAGGGCTGGCTCAAGGCCACCACTTTCCGCCAGGAGGTGCAAACCAGGATATTAGATATGCCTTACGATGGCCAGCATCTGTTTGGGGAACAGATTGACGCGGCCCTTACCACCATAAAAAAGGACACAGATACTGCCAAGGCTCTGGGTACTTTACAATTCCGGACCCAGTCCTTTCGTGGCAACCGGGGAAGAGCTCAACCTGCATACAAAGGTTCCTATCAGAATCGGTCTTCGTACACATATTCACAGTCCAAGCCGCAGTTTCAACAGCGACAACCTCAACAAGGCCGACAGTCTTCCTACGGCAAGTCCAATTACCGAGGAAGAGGCCAAAAACGACCTGCTGGCAACAGACAATGACTTGTCTCCCTCGCTAGCCCCTCCACCACTACATTCTTTAAGACTTGGAGGGAAACTGAAATACTTCCATCGCAATTGGCAAACTACAACAACGGATCGGTGGGTACTCCAACTCATTCGATTTGGACATTCCCTAGAATTTACCTCTATCCCCCCAACTACGCCACCGTGCCAGCGATCACACAGGCACCTACGATTACTTCTTCAGGAAATAGCTTCCATGCTGCAGAAAGGAGCGATAGAGAGAGTTCCACGGGCCCACAAGAATCAGGGTTTCTACTCTCACTTCTTCCTAATCCACCAAAAAGGAAAGAAATGGCGCCCAATCCTGGATCTCAGGGCACTCAACGTGTTCCTAAAGAAACAATCGTTTCGTATGGTGTCTCTGCAAGAAATCCTTGGTCTGCTGGAGAAAGGGGACTACATGACGTCCTTAGACCTCCAGGACGCCTACTATCATATACCTATTCTCAAAGGGCACAGGAAGTTCCTCAGGTTTGCAGTGGCAGGACAGCACTACCAATTTCGGGTCCTTCCATTTGGCCTCAAATCGGCCCGAGGATCTTTACCAAATGCCTTTCACCAGTGGCAGCATTTCTTCGTCAACAAGGCCACCAGGTGTTTCCATACCTGGACGACTGGCTGGTGAAGGCACCGACGGCGGCCGCCGGGGCCTCGTCCTCCAGCGCCTGTCTGGATATTTTCCACCGCCTAGGACTGACCCTCAACACTGCCAAGTCAACTCTGGAACCCACCAAGGTCATCACGTTCCTTGGAGCGACTCTGGACACGGACCGTGTCAAGGCTTTCCCCTCTCAGGAGAGGAAAATCAAACTCATCTCCTTGGCCAAGGCAGTGGCTTCGCGGAAGACTCTTCCGGTCCGCACGTTCAAGTCCCTCCTAGGCATGATGTCCTCATGCATACTGCTCATTCCACACTGCCGCCTAAAAATGCGTCCACTTCAGGAGGCACTGACAAAGCAATGGACTCAAGCCACAGGTTCTTTTTCGAGGACCGCATACGAGTCACTCGACCCATTATCAATCATTTGCAATGGTGGACATCTCTCCACCATCTGTCGAAGGGTCTGCCGTTCCTGCTCCCAGCAGAGCCACACGTAATAACTACGGATGCGTCCCTGGAAGGCTGGGGAGCTGTCCTCCAGGAACTCCAAATCAACGGCAAATGGACAACACAGGAAACCAGGCTCCATATCAATCTGTTGGAATTACGGGCGGTTTTCCTGGCTCTACAGGCGTTTCTTCCACGCATTCGTCACTCCCCAGTGCTCGTCAGGACGGACAACACCACGACGATGCACTACCTGAACAAACAGGGGGGGACGCGTTCCATCTCGTTATCTCGAGAGTCGCAAAGAATCTGGAACTGGCTTCTGGCACATGGAATAGCGTTGAAAGCGGAGTACGTCCCGGGCAAGGACAACGTCTTGGCGGACGCACTGAGCAGGGAGAAGTCTCCTTCCCACGAATGGGAACTGGACAGGGAGGTGATGGACCATATCTTCCAGGAGTGGGGCACCCCGACCATAGACCTCTTTGCCACCAGAGAGAACGCCAAATGCCCAAGCTTCGCAAGCAGACATCACCACTCAGGAACCCTCGGGAATGCATTTTCCATCGCATGGCGCAACGTCTTTGCGTACGCCTTTCCGCCATTCCCACTGATACCCAGGGTTCTCAGGAAGATGAAATCGGAACCCTGCACTCTGATCCTCATTGCTACGTCCTGGCCGAGGCAGCACTGGTTCACGGAGCTTCATCGCCTCTCTGCCCGGCCCCCTCTTCGCCTGCAGCAGTTTCCGGCCCTGATCACGATGTCTCAAGGGCAGGTTCTCCACCCGAACCTGAGCTCTCCGAAGTTATCAGCCTGGCTCCTGAATACCGCGAATTCAGCCATCTGAACATCCCGCAGGATTGCAAAGATGTCCTTGCGAAAGCTAGAACGGTCAGCACTAACAAAACCTACTCACTAAAATGGAAGCGATTCTGTTCCTGGTGTGTGGATCAAGGCTTGCACCCCTTCCATCCCACTCCACAGCAGCTCCTACCATACCTGTTACACCTTGTGCAGTCAGGCCTTGCGCATTCATCCATCAAAGTGCATCTAGCGGCGATTTCAAGGTTCACAAGAACAGCTGCAGGCCCCTCTTTGTGGGCGGACAGGCTCATCAAACAATTCCTAAAAGGTCTTTTCAGGTCTTTTACACGACCACGGCCTATTCCTCCATCGTGGCACCTCAATGTGGTTCTTCATCAACTAATGAAGCATCCATTCGAACCCATCCATAAGGCAGAGATCAAGTTCCTCTCTTGGAAAACGGCCCTCCTCCTGGCACTAACCTCTGCCAGAAGGGTCAGTAAATTGCAGGCTCCATCCATCCAGGATCCTTTTCTTCAATTCAGAGAGGACAGAGTCATTCTGAGGACTAACCCTCGCTTCATTCCAAAGGTCCCCTCGGACTTCCATCTTAATGAACCAGTGGTGCTTAGATCGTTCTTTCCGAATCCTACCACGGCAGCTGAAAGAACTCTACATTCTCTAGATCTAAAGAGATGTCTTAAATTCTACATCGATAAGACACAACACTTTCGAAAGTCTTCCCAGCTCTTTATTGCCTTTAGTAGACCGAGACTGGCCATGTCCCTGACAAAGCAGAGCATCTCAAGATGGATCTCTTCTGCGATCACCTTTTGTCACGACAAGGCCGGACGGCCTTTAGACTCACGAGTCAAAGCTCATTCGACTAGAGCCATGTCCACGTCTGCGGCGCTGTTCGCTGGAGTGCCGATATTGGACATCTGCAGAGCGGCGACATGGAAGTCCCCGCACACCTTCACCAGGCACTACTGCCTGGATACTGAGCTGATGAAAGATGCAGCAGTGGGCCGAGCAGTGCTTCGCCATCTATTCCAGTGAGGTGAGCCCTACTACATCCCTCCATCCTTTACGGGTATGCACATTCTCTTACTGTATTTATATGCCATTGCATTTTGTGCTTTATAGTCATGTGATATGTGTTATCTACATGTTCATACCTGATCTTCATACAGAATGTGCATACTGTATTGCTCGCTACTGATTCAGGCATGTGAATCTATGAAAGACACCCAAATACTGGATAAGAAATGCGTTACTTACCTGTAACTGCAGTTATCCAGTATTAGTGTCTTTCATAGATTCACATGCACCCTCCCGCCTCCCCTGGCTGGGCTCACCTTTCTCTCTAATGAGTTTACGCCTAACTAGCTTGGTGCGTACGAAAATCTGAGAGACTTGGGCTCCTGGCAGGAAGGTTCTAGAAGGAGGTGGTAGCTGATTGGCTGTTTTACTTTATTTGGTCCTTTTTACAAAAGGACACAGATAGGCCACCAAGGTGGGACCCTTGGGGCCTGCTCTGTTTGGTCCTTCCTACAAAAGGACGTGGATAGGCTACTAAGGTGAGACCTTTGGGCCTATTATTTTCTATGTATGTCTTTAGGACATTACTTTTTATATACCGGAGGCTCCCGTCTCGACGACGGGGAATGATTCAGGCATGTGAATCTATGAAAGACACTAATACTGGATAACTGCAGTTACAGGTAAGTAACGCATTTCTTCTTTCCTGCCCAAGGTGGTTACAGCCTTTCATATCGGGCAGTCCATCACCTTGCCCACCTTCTTTCCACCTCCGCATCCCTCGAAAGAGGAAGAGAGGCTCCACCGTCTGGACCCAAAAAATGCGCTCTCGTTCTATCTAGACCGCACACGCCAGTTCCGGGGGGGGGACAAACATCTCTTTGTTGGTTACGTGGGCGCTAAGAAGGGACGGGCGGTGCACAAGCGAACCATCTCTTGATGTTGTGTTGTGCATCAAGGTCTGTTACCTCTTGGCAAAAAAGGAGCCTCCTGTTGGGCTGAGGGACCATTCCACTCGGGCCATGGTGGCTACTAGTGCCCTGGGTCGGGGAGTGCCCTTGCAGGACATCTGTCAGGCAGCTACGTGGGCCTCGCTGCACACGTTTGCTAAGCACTACTGCCTGGACAGCCAAGTCCGGAGAGATGGCTTTTTCGGCTGTTCCGATCTCCAGGACATTCTGGTGTGATCTTGGTTCGCAGACCCACCACCTGGGTTGGTATTGCTAGGGTATCTATTCTAAGGTAAGGAATCTAACACTAACCTGTTTCTTTCAGATGCACAAGTTACTTACCTTCCGTAATGATAAATCTGTAGGAAACAGTAGTTAGTGTTAGATTCCTTACCGCCCCACCCATCCGCCCCGTTCTGCGAACAGATTTCTAGGGTTAAGGTCATCCCTTTCAGGGCCCTAGTTTTATGGTACTAAAAACAGAATCCAACAGTTCCGTTCGACTGCGTTGGTCGGTGGTGTCGGCAGACTCGTAAACACTATCTTTTGCGTTGTGGCCTACACGTTGCGAGCCGGTCGTGGCAACCATCGCAGTTGGATTGTGATGTGATGTGAAGCTGTGCAGGCAACGGCTCTCCGACGGTCATCCAGCGTGGTCTGTGAAACCAGTACTACAATGCGGAGTGAGGCAGTGCTTGTTGCGGTGCTGGCAGGTCACGGTGAAAGCGACAGGACCGGTTAGCGGGAGCTGGCGTCGGTCAGCCCAGACAGCGGTGTGGGTGCGAGGTGGTGTGTTGTGAAACTTACAAGCGGTGCCCCAGCCATGATGCGTCATGTGTGTCGAGGTCAGCAGGCAGCAATGCAGTGGGTGAGACCAGGGCGGCAAAGTGAAGCGAGATGGTGCAGAGTGCGGTGCCCACAGGATACGGTGCAAGCAGCGGCTCAGTGGGGGCAGTTATCGTCATCGAGGAGACCTGGGTTGTGGTGCGAGAGGCGGCGGTGCCATCTGCAGTGCCTTCAGGACAAGGAGCCAGCGACGAAGTCAGTGACGTAGTTGATTGCTTTGTCCTTCTCTGTGGCAACTGAGATTTGGGAAGCAATACCCAGAGTTTGGTGAAGTCCTTCCTGTTCTTCTTCTGGCAGGTTCCTTAGTTAAGCAGTAATCTGAAATCCTGGGGTCTGGGTCCCAATATTTATACTCTGTTTCTCTTTGTTCTTTTGGGCAGAGTAAGTCTGTGCTCAGCCCAAACCAGTTCTGTCCTCTCTGGTCCAACTACCCGGCAGGAGTTGGAGACCGCATTGTCCTATTCAGGTGCTAGTGAAAACTCCTCCCACTACTCTGAATGCAGCCCAGCCCTTACTTATTCAGGAAAGACAGGACACACATCAACCCCATTGCCCCCGTGGCTGTCTGAGAGAATGCACATCCCCATCCCCTGTCACTCCAAAGCCAGACAGTCAATCCACAAACCAGCAGTGGCACACAGGTTGGCTAAGAAAGAAAATACCCATTTTCTAAAAGTGGTATTTATAAACCCACAATATTAAAATCCTCTTTACTAAAAGATGCATCTTTATATTCTGAGTTCAGGCATACTAAACTCCATCTTTCTATCTTGTCCCAATGGTAAGTTATATTTTAAGCTGTTATAAGTAAAATCCCATTGTATCATATGGGACAGATAGCCCTCCAATAGTGAAAAACAAGCGACACTGTATTTCACTTTCAGGACAAGTCACATGCCTTAGTACATGTCTTACCTTTCACATACACTGCACCCTGTCCATGGGGCTACGGTGGGCCTGCCTTAGAGGTGTCTTACATGTAAGAAAAGGGAAGATTGGGGCCTGGCAAGTGGGTGCACTTGCCAGGTCGACATGGCAGTACCAAACTGCACAGTCACTGCAGTGACAGGTCTGAGTTACATTTAGAGGCTGCTCATGTGGGTGGCACAATCAGTGCTGCAGGCCCACAAGCAGCATTTGATTTACAGGCATTCGGCACACACAGTGCACTGCACTATGGATTTACCAGTAAATCAGATATGCCAATCATGGAATTACCGATCCATAATTACAATTTACAGGGAGAACATAGGCACTTTAGCACTCGTAAAGTGCCCAGAGTCCTAAAACCAACAAGATGGCGGAGTGAGCAGTCTTGTCTTTCTTGTGCTCCACTCCCGCCGGGCCCAAAGCATCTTCTTCTGCACACCCGGACCTAGACTCACCTGGTGGCGGTCCCGGGTTCTGCTTTACAGACGTGCCGGAGAGCCCTGGGTCACGCTGCTCACCTGTGTCGGGCCTCTCCGAGGGTCTGTTGGGCGGCCTGCAGCTTCGTTGCCGTGAGTGTCAGCCCGCGCTGCTGAGGCGGGCTGGTGCTGTGGTCTGGCCGCGCTGCTCTTCTGTTGGCGGAGCAGAGACTGAAACCTCCCCGTGTCACGCAGGGAAGCCTGTGAGCGGTCTTTGCACTTTTGCTCTGTCATCGCCGGTGACGTGAGACGGAGCTACAGCGTGGAGAAACCCGCCCCTGGAGCTGAACGAGGCAGCGCCGGGCAGACTCTACGAGACTCCGCGGGCCTACTGACTGAAATACCCCGGGCTGCAGGTTGGAGCCTTCTGAGACGTCCGGGAGCCAGGCAAGTGTCCAGTTGCGGCCCCCATTTTTGCTCTTCTGTTCCCGCGGCCAGCGGGGAGCCTCCGCTTCTTTGACGCCTCTGGAGGCTGGTCTGCAGCCTGCGTGCGGCCTAGCTGGGGCATGCCACGTGTTGGGGCACTGCCAGACAAACAGGAGGCCTTCATCCTTGGCAGACTTTGCCGCACAATGTCTCTGGCAGAGGGCCCTTTTGGATCTGGTGGGGGGGGGGGGGTTGTCTGCCCCCCCCCCCCCCCCTTCCCCCTGTGTGGTTGATTAGCCACTGCAGACTTCCTGGTGCTCGCACATAATGGGACTAGTGGTGCTGTGGAAGGCCATGGTTTATTGTGGTTGAGCCATTTTTACTGCAGCACAGCAGAGCTTCAGTATTTTTGCCCTGAGCTGCCTGATAGCTGCTCCTTGGTGTGTGATTCAATCGGGTGTTGGAGAGGCGCTTGCTGGCTGGGGTCATCGTGGATTGCGTGAGGCCTTATTGGCAGCTGTGGTGACTGGGGCGCAACCGCGCCTTCTTCCTTTTGCTATTGGTGTTCGGGGCGTCCGCTCATAGCACGTCCTGGTTGCAAGTCCAGCGATTGCCGCTTCTAAAGGGAGAAAGGATAGGTCAGTGCATGACCTTCTCTTGAAAGCTGTGGGGGACGCATCAGGCGCTGGCTCAGTGCCGGTGAAGGGCAGCCCGGACAGCGCTGTTACCCGGGAGTTTTTGGAGTCTCTCTTTGCCTCGCAGAGGGAGGACATTCTCGCTGTCAAAACTGACCTGCAAGCGGATCTCCGAGAGGTCAGGCGAGATGTGGACGCAGTGGGAGAGCGTGTGGCCGACTTGGAGGACTCTTTGGCGGCGAGAGACGAGGAGATTCTCTCCAGGGGATCCTCATCAATAGTCATAAGCACTGAATATTCCCACCCATGTGCGGGACCCCGGAAACAATATAAAAATATATATGGAACAACATATATATCTCACTCCACATATATGTATGTACATATATTCTTTTTTGTCACAACAATGCAGCCCCAAAACTGAGGCTAAACAATGTAATCACTCATACATGCACTGAAAATTAGCAAGGAAATAAAAAACACATTAGGCCCAATAGCCCTTGAACTTTGTGTTTTAATGAGTAAAAACACTCATAAATCCTGAGAATTGCTAATAAATAGACATTGTTAGCCACAGGCTGCATTGAAAAGCAATAACATAGAAAATGAAAGCATTTTCAACAAAAACTGGCACCGTGCCTTTAAGGCAGCCATGACCCCAGGCTTCCCATCATGCCTCAGGGGTGACAGTTAGGTCAGTTGTTCTTTCCGGCTCCTTCTGTCAGGAAGGACCCTGGTTTAACTGCTCCCACCTTTTTTTGACTTTGTCAGAAATTCTTGGTGTTTTTCTTCAATTTTTGATTTCACTCGACGGTTTTTGACCATAGAGAGATACTGCTACCTTTTTTGAGTTTGAAAAAAGGTTAATTTTTGTCAAAATGCCTTCGCTTTTTGACTCCTGCCCTTCCTGTGGGAAGAAAGAGGCTAGGACTGATACACATCCTGTGTGTATCCTCTGTCTCCCTGAGACACATTCTGCAGAAAAATGTGAACACTGCAAGTCTTTATCAAAGAAGAACCCTCAAAGGTAGAGAAAGAATTAGAATTTATGGTCTTTCTGAGAGGTAGGTCTCCTAAGAGGCAGAAAAAGCGAAGGACGCGATCGACATAGAGAGATGTCCCAACTTGCTCTCCTTCGGCGTCGGGATCGGCGTCGAAGTTGCCGCCGACGACGAGCCGCCTTCCTTCGACAAAGACTTCAGCGTCGAGAGTCAAGGTAACTCTGCTGCCGTCAACAGGGCGATGGGCAGCGTCGAGAGAGAGGTCTCCGTTAGCTCGGTGTCGAGACAGCTGCCGTCGAAGCCTCATCTCCAGTCTTCGGCGTCGCATCTTCCTCCGTCGACGCCCAGTCATCGGCGTTCGGCGTCGAGGCAACCTCCGTCGGCGTCCGGTCATCGACGCTCGACGCCAAGACATCCTCCGTCGTCGCCCAGCCAGTGGCGTTCGACGTCGAGGCATCCTCCGGCGGCGTCCAGCCAGCGGCGTTCGACGTCGAGGCATCCTCCGTCGGCGACCAGTCAGCGGCGTTCGACGTCTAGGCATTCTCCGTCGTCGCCAAGACATCAGCACTCGACGTAGAGGCATCCATCGGAGCGAGGGCGATCAGCGTCGAGACACCCTCCGTCGGCATCCAGCGATGGGCGCTCGGCGCCAAGAAGGCCTCCGTCGACGTCACCTCACCGGCGTTCGACGTCGAAGCATATGTCGTCGAGACCAGGCGCTCCAGCACGATCCCAGAGGACAGAGTCTCCGCAGAGAGTTTGTCAACCCTTGGCACAGTCTCAACCAGCAGTGTCGCAGCAGACCAAGATGTCGAGTTTGCCAGCTCCGTCCCCAGGTCATGGGCCTCGGTCGCAGAGGTCTCCAAGATCGGCTTCAGCGGCAGAAGGAGAATCTGTCTTAGGGAGACGATCTAGATCAATGGAGCACTCTCCAGTGAGCATGAGCCATCCTGCTAAGCAGAAGAGAGCTTTAGAGGATCATGGTTCAAGGAGTCACACAAGATCCCCTTCGCCTCCTGTGAGCTTTTCTTCATGCTAGTCAGGCTCTTCTTCTTCTCACCATCATTCTCCGGACGTGGTCATTTATTCATCCGGCAGTGGGAGATCAAGGCGTTCCCCTGCACGTTTGCTGCATGGGCAA
Organism: Lissotriton helveticus; assembly: GCF_964261635.1. Lineage (NCBI taxonomy): Eukaryota > Metazoa > Chordata > Amphibia > Caudata > Salamandridae > Lissotriton > Lissotriton helveticus. The sequence continues at coordinate 1,986,089,375 of NC_136065.1, forward strand.
AATGATCTAACACCTCCTGCACGTTCACCAGCGAGGGACAACGCACAGAAGTCGCCTTCCATCAGACTGTCTCCAAGATGGAATAGGCCTCTTCATCACTGGCTTCCAGACAAAGAAACAGCGGCCAGGATGCAGGAATACAGGCCGGTTCCTAGGCCCAGAGACCGATCACGCTCCTAGGTGCGGCCCAGAGAACGATCACGCTCCCGGGTGCGTTCTGGCAGGTGAAGAACCAGATCTAGGAGCAGGAGAAGGGAACGAAGATCTCCAACTATATAGTCTTCTCCTACCCACTCGCATAGAGATTACTCACCTACTTTAACGGACACTCCTCCATCAAGGATATCCCCAATTGGTGACATCTTCACTTTTCAGGACATTCTGGGCAGAGGAGCTCTGAAACTGGGAGTGCCCTTGACAACTCCCCAAATTAAGACCTCAGTGATCTTTGAAACCCTGCATCACAGGTCTGCGCCCAAGCCTCTGTTGCCTTTGGTACCTGGTATTATAGAGCCAGTGATGAGGTATTGCTCACTCCACCAACGATAAAGGCTGCTCTGGCGAGGATTCTCAAAAAGTACCGCTCGCCAGAGGAGGATCCTCTGTTCCTCAGGGCTGATCCTCCCCCAGACTCAGTCATCATCGCAGCGGCAAAAAAGTCCAATGCAGTAGCCTTCTCCTCCACAGTACCTCCGGATAAGGAGAGCAAGTCACAGGATTCGTGGGGAAGTCGAGTCTGTAATACCTCAGCCTCATTTCTCAAGGTGTCCAATGCGGAAGCCCTTTTGGGGCGTTATGATAGGTCACTGTGGGATTCCCTGCAGCGTTTTGTGGAGAAACTCCCGCAGGAATACCACGTCTCAAATCAAGTCATTAGCGCCGCAGCAGACGGAGCTACCCTCGCAGCGCATGGCTATGCGCATGGAATATCTGCTAGGAGATCCTCATGGTTGCGTCTCACAGCTTTGAAACCAGAGGCCCAAGCTCGAATCTTGAACTTGCCCTTTTCAGGAACTTCATTGTTTGGGGCAAGTACTGATGAGGAAATGCAGCGCATGGAGGCAGAGTTGGACACTGAAGGCCGTAGGGCTCGAGAAAAAGGAGTTCAAAAAGAAATATCGCTCCTGCAACAAGGGCTCTTCTAAACAGCGGGTTCAAACCCCTCACTGGCAGAAGAGTCAAGACCAGCAGGGACAGCAGAAGTCTCAGTTCAGAGGCAGGCGTAATTCCCGAGGAGGAGGGAATCCGCACCAGGGCAACAATTCCAACAAAGACCAGTCCAAGTAATGAGCCCTTCCTTCCCCCAGCGCCGTGGACCACTCCAGAATGGATACTGTCTTCGTTTCCATCGTTTGCCTCTTTCAGTTCCTCCAATGCCAACATCAAATCATCAACTACACCTTTAAAAAAAAAGAAGTAGCTACACTCCTCAAAAAGTCAGCCATCTAGAGGGTTCTCAATGTCTCAAAGGGGGAAAGGAGTGTACTCACGATATTTTCTGGTCAGAAAAAAGGGCCAAAAGGCAGAATACAGACCCATTCTGGACCTGAGAACACTCAACCTGCATGTCAAAAAAGAAAAGTTTTGCATGTTGGCTCTGCACCAAATATATCCACATCTCAGGAGGGGAGATTGGATGTGTTCGCTGGACCTGCAAGATGCCTACTTTCATGTCCCAATACACCTCAAGCACAGGAGATTTCTTCGGTTCCGGGTGGGGACCTCCCACTACCAGTTCAAAGTCCTTCCGTTTGGGCTGAAGTCTGCTCCCCGGGTGTTCACGAAGTGTGTTGCAGTAGTAGCGGCTGCACTGCGCCACAGGGGGGTCTTCGTGTACCCCTACCTGGACGATTGGCTGTTGAAAGGTCCTTTACCAGACAGTGTAAGAAGTCATTCCAGACTTGCACCCAGCTCTGTCAGCGGCCGGGTCTACATATCAACTTCAAGTCAGTCTCTCAGCCCACCCAGAAGATTCACTTCCTAGGAGCTCTGCTAGACTCCGAGGTAGGAAAAGTGTTTCTTTCGGAGGAGAGACAGTGTTCTTTAACTCAGAAGTGTCAGCTGGTACTTCGCAACAAGGCTCAGAAAGTGCGGAAAATTGCCTCCCTGCTAGGGTCGATGGAATCATGCATTTTCCTGGTCCCGAATGCCAGACTTCGGATGCGTCCTCTTCAGCAGGATCTGGAGGACAAATGGGATCAACAGTCAGCTCGCTGGGACGACCAGATTACTCTGTCAGAAGCAGCTTGAGCTTCCATTCCGTGGTGTACAAAGAAGCAGAATATGCAGGTGGTAGCTCTGTTCTATCAACCTCCTCCTGCACCGACCTTAATCACAGATGCTTCTCTGCAAGGCTGGGGAGCTCACATGGGTCAGCTCCAAGTGCAGGGTCTGTGCTCTTCCAAAGAAAGTACCTACCACATCAACATGTTGGAGTTGAGGGCAGTCCACCTAGCCCTCAAAGCGTTCCTTCCCTCGCTTCAAGAAGCTTCAGTATTAGTACTGACGGACAACACCACCACAATGTACTACTTGAACAAGCAGGGGGGGGGAACACGCTCAAGGACTCTTTCATTGGAAGCCCAACGCATCTGGCATTGGCTTCTGGCTCTCAAGTTGTCCGTCACAGCAGTCCACCTCCCATTAGAACAGAATGTGAGGGCGGACGCACTAAGCGGGCATTTCGAAGACCGGGAAGACTGGGTTCTCAACTATGCAGTAGTAGAAGACATCTTCCAGTCTTGGGGTCGTCCCACCATAGATCAGTTCGCGGATGATGAAAACACCAAATGCCGAGACTTCGCCTCAAGGTTTTACCGACCAGGATCGAAAGGGAATGCCCTTTTGATAGACTGGTCAGGGGAATTTGTGTACGCTTTTTCACCCCTTCCGCTGATCCCGAAAGTGGTGAGCAAGCTGACACACTCGTGCACAACGATGATCCTCATTGCCCCCGAATGGCCAAGGCAATGGTGGTACACAGACCTGCTTCACCTGTCAGTGACTCCTCACATGAGGCTACCATGCAGGCCGGACCTGTTATCCAAGATGAATGGGAGGATTCATCATCCCAACCTTCCTTCACTAAGCTTGGCAGCATGGCTCCTGAGTTCATACAATACGGCCATCTAGGACTGCCGCAGGACTGCATGTCCATCCTAAAAGAGGCAAGACGTTCTTCCACAAGACATTTTTATGCATGCAAATGGAAGCGCTTCCATATGTGGTGTATGCAAAATGGTCATAATCCTATTAAGAGGCAGGAAGAAGCAGTTCTTCCCTATTTATTGTATCTGGCTAACGCAGGTTTAGAGTTGAATTCTATTAAGGTGCATTTAGCTGCTATAACAGCTTATAGGCGGTCATCTTTGCAACCTTCCTTTTTTCAGTTGCCAGCGGTGAAGGACTTCCTGCAAGGGTTGGAAAAAAGTGTACCCTCCAGTGCGTCCTCCTTCTCCTCCTCCTCCCTGGGAGCTGAACCTGGTGCTGTCAAAGCTAATGGGTCCTCCTTTTGAACCCATTCATAAAGCTACTTTGCAGCATCTTTCCTGGAAAGCTGCTTTTTTGGTCGCAATCACGTCCGCTTGTAGGGTGAGCGAGATCCAAGCTCTCTGTTCCAAGGAACCCTATACTGTGTTTCATTTGAACAGAGTGGTACTAAGGACACATGCGTCTTTTCTTCCTAAAGTGGTGTCAGATTTCCATGTCAATCAGACCATTTCTCTGCCCACTTTCTTTCCCAATCCCTCTACTCCAGCTGAGAGGGCTTTGCATTCTTTGGACCTGAAAAGGGTTTTAAAATTCTTTCTGGATAGGTCCAAGTCTATACGTCAGTCTGATCAACTATTTGTTAACTATGGATCGATCAGAACAGGTCATGCAGCCTCGAAACTATCTATTTCGAGTTGGATCGTTTCGTGTATCAAGCTTGCTTACCAGTTGGCGCAGAAGACTCTCGGTTTTCTCCCAAGGCGCATTCCACCAGGGGTGGAGCTGCTACTGCGGCTTTTCTCCATAATGTGCCCATGTCTGAGATCTGTAAGGTGGCGACCTGGAGGTCCGTCCATACATTTACCAGACATTACTGTCTTGATTCTGACACTAGAGCAGATACCCAGGTAGGCCAAGCCTCCTTGCGGAATCTGTTTAACAGCTGAATTCTTGGCTGTTATGATTGTTTTTTGGTTGGGTCATGTACTTCTCATTAACCTGCAGGTGGTTGATGTGCTTGCTATTCTATTCAGTGCTTATGACTATTGATGAATATCCCCTGGAAGAGAAGGATAAGTTACTTACCTGTAATCCTAGTTCTCTTCCAGGGGTATCCTCATCAAAGTCATTAGCAACCCACCCGCCTCCCCAGGTAAATGAGATTTGTACGTCTCCGACTTATGGTTGAGCCCTGACTTCAGGGTTATGCAAAGAACAACTGACCTAACTGTCACCCCTGAGGCATGATGGGAAGCCTGGGGTCATGGCTGCCTTAAAGGCACGGTGGCAGTTTTTGTTGAAAATGCTTTCATTTTCTATGTTATTGCTTTTCAATGCAGCCTGTGGCTAACAATGTCTATTTATTAGCAATTCTCAGGATTTATGAGTGTTTTTACTCATTAAAACACAAAGTTCAAGGGCTATTGGACCTAATGTGTTTATTTCCTTGCTAATTTTCAGTGCATGTATGGGTGATTACATTGTTTAGCCTCAGTTTTGGGGCTGCATTGTTATGAGAAAAAATAATATATGTACATACATATATGTGGAGCTAGTTATATATGTTTTTCCATATATATTTTTATATTGTTTCCGGGGTCCCGCACATGGACGGGAATATTCAGTGCTTATGACTTTGATGAGGATACCCCTGGAAGAGAACTAGGATTACAGGTAAGTAGCTTATCCTTGCGGTGCTTCAACAGGAGGTTTTGCGCCTGTAGGAACAGCAACTGGACTTCCAGACGCACACGGAGGACTTGGAGAATCGTTCAGGTGAAACAATATTCGCATTCAGGCGGTCCCTACTGGGGCGGAGGGAAGAGGATCTTGTGGGCTATGTGCAGGATCTCTTTCGCAAGATTCTGGGCTCTTCCTCGGATTCCTCAGTGAAGATAGATCGATGCCATCGGGTTGCCCCTCTCGCTCCCCCTCGGTCCGTCGAAACGCCCTCCTGCAGACATCTTGACATGCGTCCATAACTTCACAGTAAAGGAAGAGATTGTATGTATGTATGTATAGGCATTTATATAGCGCACTACTTACCCGTAGGGTCCCAAGGCGCTTCGACCGCTGCGAAACCCTTCCTGGCTTCCCTGAGAGATGGTCCCTTAATGGGTATCTCCAGGGTGAGACCAGGCATCCCCGGCGGTCTGGTGGGGCCGTTAGTGAAGATGAGGCAAGCTAATGCCCAGAGTTGCCGAGTGTGATCGCTGATCAGAGTGGGCACCGAGGCGAGAGAATTATCGAGTCCGCTGACCCTGGTCCAGAAACCTGCCGCGCCGGGAATCGAACCCTGGTCCCGGGCCGTCCTCTGCTCTCGGGTCTGCCGCCTCTAACCAGTGAGCCACACTACTTCTCCGAGCAGCGCGTGCCACGCAACCTTTCCACTTCAGGGATCATACCCCGCAACTTTTTCAGGATTTGGCAGCTAGCACGCTCCAGAAGAGGAAGGAGTTTCGCCCAATCACAACTCATCTGCGCTCACAGAACATTTATTATGCTTTGGGCCACCCTTTTTGCCTTATTTTTCGACTTGAAGGGAAGCTTCTATTTCTGAACCCTGCAGAGTATTGAAGTTGTCCCCTGACGAGCTGCCCTCCCCTCCAGAAACTGCAGTGCCGGGTTCACAACGATGGTGACGACGCGGTCCTCGGTACGCCCAGCCCACTGATCAACTTCGCCCCGATCTGGCCACTATCCTCAAGGATAGTGGCTCTGCTGTCATTCGGACCCTGACGAGCGCAGATGGGGTGGTTTTATACCACTTTATGGGCCTGGTGGGGGCGGATGAGATGCATTTGTTTCTCAGTTGGAGATGATACTTACTTACTTTCTTGGCAGTCTCCTTGGAATGCTGCCCAACATCCACGTTGGACTCTGTGCTGTTTTGTTGTTTAGGGGTTGGTTTGGTTTGCTGTTTTGGGGGTGGGTGGGTTCTCCCTATGGTGAGCTTTTTAGTCATGCATGCTGTGCTCTGTTTTACTTGCCTGCCTTTAGTCACTCTGTCCTTGCAGTCCTCCACTCCTTCTTGGGTCTCCTGGGCCTTCCCTATAGCGCCTATTGGTCCTTTCCCGGCAGTCCAAATTCTTAGTTTTAATGTCAGGGGCCTTAACAATCCCACTAAGCGGAGGGCGGTGTGCCATTGCTTGAGAACGCGCGGGGGATGTGTGCCTACTTCACGAAATACACCTTCTCCATTGTGATACACATTGCATGCAACACAGGGCATTCCCGGTGCAATTTTGGTCCTCTGGGAAGCGGAAAACTGGAGGGGTGGCCACCTTGCTCTCCGTGCATTTTAGGGGCTCGGTGGTGGATACGGTTGCTGAGCTCCCGAGGTGCTTGCTTGCTGTACGCCTCCGTATAGGGTGCACCACTATTACTCTAGCCTCCCTTTACCCTCCCAATGAACATCAGGAAGAATTCCTATTTACTGCGCTGGCTGAAGTGTTGCGTACACCTGACTCTCTGGTAGTGATAGGAGGGGACCTGAATTTGGTTATGGATGCACAGGTGGATCGGTCTTGCTCGAGGTCAGGTGGGGCCGGTGCTATATCAGGAGCGGGGAGGGCTTGGTTAGATGATTGTGGGCTTAGAGATGCTTGGCGATGTTTGCAACCTGATGTACGGGACTACACATTCTATTCCGCGGCTCAGAAGACCTACGCGAGGCTGGATCACTTCCTTGTCACTCGTGCGGTATGGAACTGCAACCAGACCTCTACCATAGAAGCTCGCTCCCTTTCGGGCCATGCTCATATCTCTCTCACACTTCTCCTTCCACACTCAGTCGTCCTTCCCTCATTGGCGTTTGCGGGACTCACTTCTAAGATCCCCGTCGGTGGTGGAGGGTATTACACTGATAGATTATCTACAGCTCCACGACAATGGCTCCTCTCCCTTGGCTTCTGTCTGGGAGGCGCTTAAGTTAGTTGCGCAGGGGGCTCTTATCTCTAGGGCGGCCTACGATAATTGCATTAGGCGTGAGAAACGTCAGGAACTCGAGGGTCGGGTGAGAGAACTTGAAGCCATTCATAAGTGCACGGGGCCCCTCGTATCTGGCGTCAGAGAGGAAGCGCCACCAATTGAAGTGTTTGGACCTGGATAGGGCCGAATATGCAATATTACGACTGAAACATAAGTACTATGTCGGTTCTAATAGGGGAGGCCGCATGCTGGCACACTGTCTCCGTTGTCAGCAACAGGCTCAGGCAGTGACGATGCTACGAGACGCCCATGGGTTGGAGGTGACAGAGGATCGTGCCATAGCGGACCACTTTTCGGGCATTCTACGCGGGGATTTATTCTGCCGAGTCCTCAGGCCTTCTTGATCCCCTTGAGTACTTATGGGGTGCAGCTGTGACCCCGCTGCCCCACCAGGATGCGGAAGGGCTGGAAGCTCCCATTCGTATCGAAGATGTGGTATCTGCTATAGCTCAGTTGCAACCTCTGAAGGCACCTGGCCCGGATGGGTTTAGTGCCCTTTTTTATAAAAACCTATTGTAAGGAATTGGCCCCAGTGCTTACCTGCTTGTTCAACTCCTTTTTGGACAAGGGCACTCTCACGCCTTCCATGCTACGGGCCACGATATCCGTTATCCCCAAATCAGGGAAGGATCCAGCGCTCTGCAGTTCCTATCGCCCTATTTCTTTGCTAAACATTGATGCAAAGCTGTTTTCTAGCATCTTAGTGCATAGGCTTAGCCCTCTTATGCCCGGCTTGATAGACCCGGACCAGTCGGGCTTCATTCCGGGACGGCAGTGTGGGGATAACGTGAAGAGGATCTGCCATTTAATCGATAAGGTGCACCGGTCGAGAGAGGAGGCGCTACTGCTGGCGGTAGGCACCGAGTAAGCCTTTGACCGTGTGCATTGGCCGTACCTCTTTGCCACGCTAGAACGTTTCTGGGTAGGTCCCAAATTCCGTCAGTGGGTGGCTAGTATCTATAATGCCCCTTCTGCGCAGGTCAGAGTCAATGGCGTACTGTCCGAAAGCTTCAGGGTGGAGAGGGGCACCAGACAAGGTTGCCCGCTCTCTCCGTTTGCTTTAAATATGGAGCCCTTTGCACAGCGGCTTTGGGATAATCTGCAGGCGCAGGGGATTCATTTGGTGCCGAGCGTTACCTTATCAGCCTTTATGCTGATAATGTCATTTTTTCTCTGGCACACCCCCAGACTTCCTTGCCGGCCGTTGTCTCAGCCATGCATGCCTTTAGCCAGGTCTCTGGTTTTAAAATGAACCTACAGAAATCGCAGGTCCTGAATCTCACTATGGGGTTTTCTGTGTTGGCGGAGTTGAGGGCCCAATTTGATTTTGACTGGGTGACGGGAGGCCTTACATATCTTGGGTTGACTCTGCACTCTGGCTTGGATAAGACGGCGGAAGCAAACTACTACTCCTCCCTCCTCTCTCGCATTAGGTCAGCCCTTGCTCGCTGGAGGCGGCTAACCCTGTCCTGGTTCGGCAGATTAGCCGCGATCAAAATGAATGTCTAATCCCGGGCTCTCTGTCTTTCAGACTCTTCCCTTACAGCATCCGTTGAGCACACTCACTCGTATTCAAACAGAGATCAAGCGCGTTATCTGGGGTCCTATTTCACCCAGGCTGCAGAAAACCTTACTGAGACGCCCTAAGAAGGATGGGAGGTTGGCCCTACCTAATCTCATTCTTTAAAACCGAGCCTCGATTTTGCGATATCTTGTCGAGTGGAATCGTCCCATGGCGGAGAAACATTTATGGATCAGTCGGTTTTGGGTAGGCATATCTGGAGGGAATGTTGGTTACCCAGGTCGGCGCGTGCATGGGGTCTTTACTCCTCTCCTGTCACTCGCCCTACCATGTTGGCATGGGATGCGGTGGCACACCGTGCAAATCTTACTACTTTCCCCTCCCCCATGTTTCCCACCTTTTCGAATCCCGATTTTCCTCCGGGCATGGACAGGGGCGTTGGTTTCCGTTGGGTAGAGGGAGGATGTAAGCTAGTGGGGCAGTTGTTTGAGTTGGATGGCATCATCCCCTTTCAGGACCTCCGAGAGGACTATCAATTAACAGACTCGGATGCTTTCATTCACGCCCAAATGTGTCACTGGACGTCAGGCCCCCTTGTGAGACTGCTGGTCTGCAGGCCGTTGTCGCCATTTGAGAAATGGCTCTTCTTGAAAAAGGACGACTGCAGGCTTATTTCAGAACTTTACGCCTTTCTCACGCCTGGGTCAGGGGGCATCCGTTCTGCGGGACACAAGCGGTGGGAGGTAGAGATTGGCCGCACCTTGACACATAAGGAGTGGGAGGAAATTTTCTATAGATCACACCATTTTGCACACTCAATAGGGCACGCAGAAACTGCATACAAAATAGTTTCCTACTGGTACCACACTCCGGCCCGGCTTGCTAAGTGGACCTCCCAGAAGAACGGCCTCTGCTGGCGTGGTTGTGAGAGTCCTGGGACCCTTCTTCACTTACTATGGAACTATCCCAAACTAACACGATATTGGGACACACTCCTCGATGAGATTGATCGGGCCTTTGAAACCACTATCCTGAGGCTTCCTGCTTACACCATACTGGGCCTTCCCAACGCTCTGACTTTCCCCTTGTGTTCACTTAAAGGTAAACAGATCGCCTTGGCCTTGAATGCTGCACATCGGGTTATCCTGTCGGCCTGGAAGACTGACGGGATCCTTGATCGTTCCCACTGGTTACTCCTGTTGTGGTCCCTCTTGGGTATGGAGCGATTGTCCATGGCCCTATTAGGGGACAAATCTGAATATTCTAAGATCTGGGCTCCTTTCATAGCTATTTTGTCTTTTGAATTTCGGGAACTAACTTGCCCTTTCTATTTACGTTTGCTGCAATTGATCCCTGAGGGTGGGACAGCGGTGCAGGATAGCCGGTCCTAACGTCTCTGCCCTGTGGTCACGGGGTTTGTTCCTCTTTGTGGGCACACGTGGGTGGGCTTTAGCTCATGGGTGGCTCACCATGGGGGAGGAAGGGTGGGATGGGGTGGTCTGGGGTTGGATGTTTGGCTTTTTGGTTAAGTTTCCGTGTATCTCCCTTTCCCTTCTGAGTGTATTTATCCCTTAAAGGTAGTCAGACCTGCTTTCCAGGTGCTACAGAGTGTTTTACGGGCACTTTTCAGTAGGCTTGGGTGGTGCTCTGGATCAGGCATTGTTTTTATCTTTACGATGCTCTGCGTGCCTTTTCTCCAAGTAGTATTACACAGCCGGCCCCAGTTGGGTAGTAGGCGAGATGCTGTGTTATATATAGGTCTGATGGTTGATTGGCCTAGTATCGTGCTCTCTTTGGCATGTTTGTTACTGCGCCGGCCCCCAGGGTTGTAGGCGCTAACGCTCTGTATGTTCTTTTTTTTGTTGTCATGTGTACTGCCAATAAAAACCGATTTAATTCTAAAAACAGGATGCCAAAAAGAAAGAAATCTGTGGGTAAACCTGCTGAGAAAGCCAAGTCTAACACTGTGCCTATTTATGTACCACCCCAACCCGCTAAGCTCAGTTCATTCTTTTCCACGCAGATCCAGAAGAGCTCCCTTCAGTCATTTTTTCACTGAACATTTCTTACCGTTTTTTTTTGTACCATGTCTCAAAAGGCACGAGCCGGTTCCAAACCTTGTGGTGCCTCTAGCAAATGGCTGTCACAGAATCCCACTTGGTGTGTTTGTGGTGCCTGAAACGTGACCCCGATTCTAAAGCCTTTGTGGAATGTAGCACTATGAATCCTTCGATATGGAAGCAGGCATGCATTCTGCCTCTTTTTTTAAAAAAAAAGCGAATTTGGACATTACAGATCCAGCCAACTACCGTCCTATCGCAAGGCTCCCACTTTCCGCAAAAATCTTTGAGAAACTGTTAAATACTGAGCTCTCCACCTTCATTGCAGAGAATGAAATCTTGGACCAGAGTCTGTTTGGTTTCAGAGTGGGTCATAGTACCGAGACTGCTCTAATAAAAACTACTGAGGAAATCCATAAGACACTAGATGGTGGTGAGTCGGCAGCCCTCGTTCTCCTCGACCTGTCCATGGCATTTGATACTGTGGACCATACGCTTTTGGTCAAACGCTTAAAAACAATAGGGATAGGAGGAAAGGCCCTTGGCCTTTTAACTTCATTCCTTTCGGATCAAACTCAATCTGTGCAATTAGGCAATTTTAAATATGCTCCTTTCTTTTTGCCAGGTGGGGTGCCTCAGATGTCCTCGCTAAGCCCTACGCTATTTAATATTTGTTTCCGAATTAGCTTCCTTGATTAGAAGCTTTGATTTAATTCTCACCTCTTATGCAGACGACACTCAGTTGGTTATCTCAGCAGTGGACGAGGACATCAACTACTCCATCAAACTTCATGACTGTATGGTCATCCTGAGCACTGCTTGAAGTTGAACTCAGGAAAAACTGAGGTGGTGTTATTTGAAAACCTTTCCCCTCAGTGGTCACCAGTCTGGTGGCCAGAAACATTTAGCCCTACTCCTATACCAGTAGCCAAGGCCAAGAATTTGGGGGTTATCATAGATGAAAAACTCAACATGAAGTCCCAAGTTTCTAAAGTGGTCTCCTCCTCCTTCCTCACGGTCAGAATTGTACGTACAATTCTGCCTTTTATCCCCAGAAATACAAGAAAAAACGTACTGACCTGCCTTGTCTTATCCAAACTGGATCACTGTAATGGATTGTATATTAACTTACAATCTAATTTACTTAGAAGGTTGCAAGCAGTATAAAACGCTGCGGCTAGACTGGTTTTGAATGTTCCTAAATACCAGTCTATCAGAGCAGGCATTCAGGAATTGCACTGGCTACCATTTGGTCAGCGGATCAAATTTAAAGCTCTTTGCACTGCGTATAAAGCATTACATAGAGAGGGACCATGATTTCTTTTGGACCTTTTTAGCTGGTATTCTCTCAACAGATCGCTTCGTTCAGCTAATGCCTACCTGATGCCCACCCCTAGAATGAAAATGACTAATTGGGGAGGAAGGAGTTTCAGCTACAACACTATAAAGGAATGGAACGCCCTTCCACTCTCCCTTAGGAAGACTTCATCCCTGCTTGAGTTCAGGAAACTGCTCAAGACATGGCTCTTTAGAAATTAGCTTTCCTGACACAGCATGGTAGACCGTGAGCGCCTAGACACCTTCGAGTAGTAGTGTGCATAATAAATTGTTTTAACATAACAAATGCCTTCCATGAGTGGGGCCATGAAGCTTCTGTCCGCTCGGCACGTGACTCCACACCGCGCCAGGTCCTGTTCACGAGGCAGGCCCTTGGACTGCTCTCGGAGTTGCTGGCATCAGTTATTGCGATCCAAGGCTTCTTCAGGTAAGTCCCACAAGAAGAAGTCAAAGTGCTCTTTGACTTCTCCGTGCCAGTACCATTCATCGGATGAGGCGCAGGAACGGTGATACATCCAGACCTCACTCCCCGTCGTCCCTGTATAGCACTGGGTGCGCTCCTATCTTCTCAGAGCCGGAGCGCCTCCCACCCAACTTCCAAGTATTTTATTTGGGCGAAAAGACCCCTCTGGAGCATCTTCAGGCCCCTTTAGTTCGGGAGGGACTCTAACTGAAACTTCACCGGCTGGCCACCATGGGCATTCATCAGGCCCTCAGGATACGTTGATGGATCCAGATTGGCCACAGCCTCTACGCACTCCAGGGACTGTACCAGTGGCATTCTGCCCGGCACCACTGACTTCCATCGGCAGCGTTGACCCCCATCCCGATTCCAAACTTCGATATGGAGCCGGATCAGCGTTGCCAGATGCCGACCAGACCTACACAACCTAAATTGGAGATCGAGACCTATTGTCCTGAAGGGCCCTCTGAGGAACATTATTGGAGATGATCTGAAGATCTCTATGGCTATTCTGTCCCCTAGTAGAGTCCATGGCAGACCACACCGAATATGAGGACCTGGATGACGCCATTTGTCTGAACGCCTCTCCAGGCTCTGGCCTCCTCTCTCCTCCCACAGTGGCTAGAGGTGTGGGCTTCCTCACAGATCTGTGACTGGGGGTGAGTGTCTGAAAAGCTTTAGCTCTCCTTCCATCATCTCTTTGTGTTTGCTTTATTTGCACTAAGTTGGCAGGGTATCCCCAGACTTTGGTCCCTTGCTCACTCAGTTCAAGCTAGCTTGGCTGATGAGGGGTGTCACCCCGAAAACTGTACCAGGATGCTTTTTTCTGGTCCAGGGAAGACCTGGCTTGGCAGTTCGGTCTCAACTGTTCCCATGAGGCATAGGGTCAAGACTGATTTGCATATGGCTGGGTCTGAACTGGGGTGGTAAAGTGAACTAAAGATGATGGATTCAACCCAGATCTGTGACTGAGGGCGAGTGCCTGAAAAGTTACAGCGCTCCGTCCATCATCTCTTTGTGTTTGGTAGGGGCTTCTTTTCCAATGGTTGTCCCGAGGCGGGCTGAGATCCTGTACCTTCAGCTGCCCTCGGCAATGGTTTTGACAGAGGTGCTTCATTCTCGTGTGTCCCTGTATGAACCCCTGCTCCCCTTCAATGAAGCCTTTACTGATGTCCTGCTCAGGGCCTGGGCCAAGCCCTGCAAAGGACTTGCTCCCTCCGCCATTGCAAGAGTTTCTCTTCCACCTGCATTACAGTGCAGTCCGTGAACACTGCATGCTTTTTGATCTGATATTCCCGTACTGTATTGGTGGCAAGATTCGGCACCACCTGCCCCAGTGGCAGAAAAATAAAAAAAACTTTACACAAATAGGTGCTCCATATTGTCCAGCAGCTCTACACCCTACCTTTCCAACAGACCTCACCCCCTTGCCACCATTCCTGATTAGCTGACGGAGGACTACGTTTCGCTCTTGCGACTGGAGGTCCTGGCTCTTCTGGACAAAGGTGCAATAGAGAGGGTGCCAGCATCAGAAGTAGGTTGTGGTTGTTATTCCCACTACTTTCTAGTGTTGGGGTGGAAGAGTATGTCTAATTTTAGACCTGCACACTCTGTTTCTTCCTGAAGGATAAATTAAAGATGCTCACATTGGCTCAGGTTCCATCTGGCCTGGACCCTGGAGACAGAATGGTAGCACTGAACTTGCAGGATGCCTGTTTCCGTAAATGCAGTCCTGCCTACTCCCTTCACAGGCATTACCTGCAGTTCTTGGTAAGCAAAGAGTATTATAAGTTCTCTGTGCTCCCCTTTGAACTTACCAATACCTTTTGGTTGTTCACTTAAGTGTTCCAATGGTTGCAGCACATCTGGGAAGGTCAGGGGTTCCAGTCTTCACCTACGTCAACTACTTGGCTGTTGATGGTGGGCTTGCCGTAGGCAGATTTCCACCCCCCTCCAGACTACGGCATACCTCATGCTTTTGTTGGGTTTACTGTGCCAAAGTCACACCTAACTCCCTTGGACACTCCCTTTCATTAGAGCTGTTCTGGATACAGTGCAGTTTCAGACCTAACCTCTGAAAAAGCGAGTTCAGGATATTCAGGCTAGGATTTCAAAGTTTCAGCCTTTATCCTGGATTTTGGTGAGAGTGACTCTGAGGCTGCTGGGTTTCATGGCCTCCTGACTCATTCTGGTATTTCATGCCTGTTGGCATATGTGGGCTCTACAGTGGGACTTGAAGTCCTGTTGTCTCAAGAGGCCCTATGCCTCCGGACATGTTTGGAATGTCAGGACATTTTTGCTGGTGGTTCAACATCTGGCGGGCTTTCTGACCACCAGAGCAGACAAACTCAGCTGTCAATGCCTTGCAAGCTTGTATCCGGTCCAGGGAAAGCATGGCTTGGCAGTTCGGGCTGGACTGTTCCCATGAGGCACAGGGTCAGACTGATTTGCATATAGCCATGTCTGAACTGGGGTGGCAGAGTGGGCTAAAGAACGGTGATGGATTATACCCAGATCTTTTGACTGGGTGTGAGTGTTTGATTGGTTCAGATGCTCCGTCCATTACCACCCCCTTTTGTACCGCTTTTGGCCGCCATATGTGTGGCAGGGTATGCTCAGACGTGAGTCCCTTGCTCACTTTGCCACTGGATTCAAGCAAGCCGGGCTGAAGACGGCTGTAATGCCAGAAACCGGTCCTCGGAAGCTTGTATCCGGTCCAGGGAAGGCATGGCTTGGCAGTTCGGGCGGGACTGTTCCCATGAGGCACAGGGTCAGACTGATTTGCATATAGCCATGTCTGAACTGGGGTGGCAGAGTGGGCTAAAGAACGGTGATGGATTATACCCAGATCTTTTGACTGGGTGTGAGTGTTTGATTGGTTCAGATGCTCCGTCCATTACCACCCCCTTTTGTACCGCTTTTGGCCGCCATAAGTGTGGCAGGTATGCTCAGACTTGAGTCCCTTGCTCACTTTGCCACTGGATTCAAGCAAGCCGGGCTGAAGATGGCTGTAATGCCAGAAACCGTTCCTCGGAAGCTTGTATCCGGTCCAGGGAAGGCATGGCTTGGCAGTTCGGGCTGGACTGTTGATTGATTGATTGTGGGTTTCTAAAGCGCTAGAATCGACTCCCGAAGGAGTATCTCTGCGCTGTAGACCGCTGGGGAACCCGTCCTGGCTTTCCCTGTGAGATGGTCCCTACTGGGTATCTCCAAGGTGAAACCAGGCATCCCCGGCGTATATGGGGGGCCGTTGTGGAGATGAGGCAAGCTAATGCCCAGAGTTGCCGAGTGTGATCCCTGGTTAGAGTAGGCACCGAGGTGAGAATTATCGAGTCCGCTGACCCTGGTCCACGACCCTGCCGCATCGGGGATAGAACCCTGGTCCCGGGCCGTCCTCTGCTTCCGGGTCTGCCGCCTCTTAACCAGTGAGCCACACCACGCCATAAGGCACAGGGTCAGACTGATTTGCATATAGCCATGTCTGAACTGGGGTGGCAGAGTGGGCTAAAGAACGGTGATGTATTAAACTCAGATCTTTTGACTGGGTGTGAGTGTTTGATTGGTTCAGATGCTCCGTCCATTACCACCCCCTTTGTACCGCTTGCAGATCACAAATGGCGTCTCCATCTGGTGGTAATGCACAGTCCGTTCCAAGCCCGGGTAGAAACTAGGGTAGAGCTATTCAAAATCGATGAGTATGTGCAATGTAAGACCTACATGCTGGCGATTCCAAGGTGGCTCTCGCTTGATGACTCGTTTCATCTCGAGTGAAGCCTAGGTCTCCTGAAAGCCTTTCTGCCCATACCACTCCTGCCACGAGTTCTCAAGAAGATCAAGAATAACCATTTTCAAGTCATCTTAGTGGCTCCAGATTAGGCAAGGAGTGTCTGGTATCCTGAACTCCTGAGCACAAGCATTTGTCCTCCAATCAGGATGCCCCTTTTGGAAGGAACTCCTGTTGCAGTAACAGGGCAGAGTCTTACACCCGAACCTGCACAATCTCCATCTATAAGCGTGGAGATTGAACAATATCAGTTGAGGGTATCCGAGCTCTTTCCCAATATGTGGGATGTAATTTTGACAGCCAGGTGCCCATCCTCAAAAAACGAATCACAACTACTGATAGGAAAGATTTGCAGCTTGATGTGCTGCCAAATCAGTTGATCCCTTGTCTTCACCCTTGTCTGAATTTCTTTGCCTTATCCCTCGGCTGGCAAGGCCTTGCTTTGGGCCCAGTTAATGGATACCTTTCCGCCATTTCAGGTTTCTTGAAATTATCGGTTCAACCCAATCCCCCCCGACCCCACCCTTGTTTGTCACCTGTTGCCACTTGTTTCCTGAAAGGTTTGCAGCACTTTTCCCCTACACCTTTCATCATGCCTCAATGGGATCTAAATTTAGTTCTCGCCTTTTTAATGTGTTCGCCATTTTAGCCCTTGCACAGCTTGCCTCTGAGTCTTCTGATCATAAAAACAGGCTTCCTTGTGGCTATAACCTCCGGCAGGTGGGTTGGCGAACTGCAGACGCTTTCTGGTAAACCCCCATACTCCACCTTTTTCTCAAATAAGATGGTTCTTAGGACATGTGCCTCCTCTTGTGTTCTGACAGATTTGCAGACCCTCTCTGGGGAGAGACTGATTTGGTACCTATTCTAAGATAAGGAGTCTGCGGCTAGAAGTCTCTATCAGATGAAAAGTTACTTACCTTCGCTAAAGCTTTATCTGGTAGAAACTCTTATCATGCTGCAGGTTCTTTATCGATCCTTCCTATTCTACAAACATTAGAGCTCTCATCAAAGAGATCCTTCAGGATCTCACCATGGCACACTGGTCTTTACACCTCAGTTTGACTCTGTGCTTCTCGGGTGGAAAAATAGTGAAAAACTGAGGTCTATGTGCCGATACGGCACCTATAAAGGCACTACACACATCCTTTTGGGCGCCACACGGCGCCGAATTACATGACCTACCACCCTGCAGCGGGGCTGCTCAAAAATGTATGGATCCAGTCTGACGCCTGGGGAGTATTCTCAGGTAAGGAATCTGCGGCTAAATAGTCTTTAACAGATAGAGTTACTGAAGGTAAGTAACTTGTAAATTCAGTTTAGGGATCCTCGAGAATGCGCTTAGAGCTAAATTATGGAAAGCCTCCATTTCATTTCTGCCCTAAGTGCAACTCCAAGTACCCTTGGTCTGATCGAAATAACGTCTGTAATCTTTGTCTCTCTCCACAGCATGTCTCAAAATCTTGTGACCTCTGTCTCGCCTTCTGTTGTGAAAACTATCTGTTTGGTGGCATGTGTGGCTGTTGATGCACATGCTCTGCATACTCCTGTCATCTAGTGTTGGGTCCAGAATTGTGCAAGTTGTATTTCTTAGAAGACGTCTTTTGAGTCACGAGACGGAGCGGCGACTCCTACTCCCTGTGATACTGCGCATGGACATAGACTCCTTTGTTAGATTTTCTCTCCGACGTCTGGTTCGGACGTGTGCGCCTCTGCTCCATGTTTCGACTCTGTTCAGTACGATTCTTCAGTTCTTTTATTGTCTTCGACTGTATTGTTTTGATCGTACTTCTGCGCTGCTCTCTAATTTAGTCTGTTCGACATTGACCGACCGCCTTTCAGGTCGACGTCTGTCTCAGGCCTACTCACGCGTGCACTTATTTCCATCTAAGATGCCCTTCTGAGGGAACACACACACTTTGGATTTTGCCTGTGTTTTGCCACACAAAATATCCGCACACTAGCCAACCCCTCATGTGTAACTTGTGTCTTTCTCTGGACCGTCTCTCTGGAGGAGCCAGCGTCAGAGGACCAACATGGGGTTTTCTCCACTGATGAAAGCTCCAGGTCCGACATGGAAATTGATTAGAGATGCGTAACCTTCCAGCGGTTTAGCGCGTGAGTACTATGGCCCCATATCCTGCTCCAATACCCAAGCAGGCCTCAAAACATTCTCATACAGATGTCGCCGGACTACCACTGTCTTCTGGTCATGGTCTGATCTGAAAGACTGTTTTGGACACTCCGCCCTCATGCCCGGCACCTAAAACTGACACAACGGCCAAGCCTTTGGCATTGACTTCTTCGAGCCGAGACCAATCATCGGGATTGAGCCATCAACTGGCCACATTTATCGCTGTGCTGAGCAAAAACCCCTGTTCTACACGGAAAGCCTTGGTTCCCAAAAGTATGGAGTCAAAAGCCTCTAAATCTTCATCAACTTCAGTGTCTCCGATCGAGCCCAACCTAGAGAGAATGGACTTTCGTCACAGGAAATTTAGATCCAGGAAGGTACATTATGTATACTTGATTCTCCGTCACCAAAGAAGAAACTGTCCTTACAAGAGGCACTAGACAGTCCGGCCCCTCAAAAAAAGGAAGATGAAGGACAACACCACCAGTCCTACACACCAGCCTCCTCCTCCTCCTCCAACACCATCTTCATCACCCCCTCCTACATCTCCACCACCTAACCCACTTGATTCTTCACTTCTAGGGTCACCGGGTACAGATGATGATTGGGGGGGGGGCTACATTATGGGATTGTGACCCATTTGATGCATACAACATTGTTCCCCTTAGCCTCAAATGTCCAGAGCTGTCCCCGCTCATCCCTCCCCTTCCTTTTTATTTGACACCCTCTCTTACACTCATAGAGACACCCAGTATTTACCCATGCTTCCAGGCATGATGAGGCAGGCTGAGGACATTTTTAAAAAGCCAGTCCGTGACTGTTATCACCCTATGGGTGGACAGAAATGCTAGGTGGCTCCTTCTGACCCACTCTTTAATATGGGTCAAGTTCCACCTGACTCTATAGTTGCTACATCCCGGCTAGTGGGGATATTCCGCCTCCTGAAAAGGAGAGTAAGCGAATAGATGTACCTGGGAAGAAAGTTGCAGCGCAGACAGCTATTCATTGGCTTATTGCCAATTCCCAAGCCCTTCTGGCCTGCGATAACAGTGCCCATTGGGATGAGATGGAGGAACTCTTACAGTACCCCTCTGAGAAACACCGCAAAAGGGGACAACAAATTGTCACAGAAGGTCATACCATTACCAATAACACCATCTGATGTGCACTAGATGTGGCATATACAGATGCTATGATTTTAAATACCAGCGTGCTTCTGAGACGCATGGCTTAGGTGTTCTGGGTTTCAACCAGAGGTCCAGTACTAAATATGCCTTTTGGCAAAGAGCACCTTTTTGGCCCACAAGTAGACACTACCCTTGACAAAATGAAGGATACTGTCCCAGCTAAGGCCATGGGAGCAATACAGATGACAACTCCTTGGGGGTCCTTTTGTCTCACAGGCTACAGGTGTGCACATAAATCCACCACCACAGACGCCTCCACTTCCCAACAAAAACCAGGCCAGTGTGCCTACAGTAAGAGCTATTTTAGAGATCCCTTCAGAGGCAGTAACAAGGGAAGGGGTGCCTCTGCACGCGGAGCAAGCAAAACAGTGACTACCCATTCCTTCCTCCAACCACCCCACATCTGTCGGGGGTAAACTATAAACTTTCCACCCAGTCTGGGAATCCATTACCACAGACCAATGGGTACTAGCCGTTATCCAACATGGCTATTATCTGGAGCTCATTACCAAACCACCAAACAACCCACCTCACATTCACAGGATCATTGTACCGTTTTCAAACACGATGTCAAAGCCCTTCTTCTCAAAGGGGTTCAACAGCAGGGATCAGAGTTATATTATCTGTTGTTTCCCATTCCCCCAAAAAACGGGTCACTAAGACCAATCTTAGATCTCCGACTCCTCAACCAATACTCACTATCAGAACATTTCCATATGGTTACTCTACAGGAAGTTATTCCACTTCTCCAAGAGGGCGACTTTATGGCAACACTGGACCTAAAAGACCCAGTTTTCCATATACCAGTACACCCTGCACACTGCAAATACCTCAGATTTGTTATAGCAGGCAAACATTACCAATTCAAAGTTCTACCTTTCGGGGTGGACACAGCACCTAGAGTATTCACAAAATGTTTGGCAGTGGCTGCAGCACATCTGAAATGGCAAAACATTCACATATTACCATACCTGGACGATTGCTCATCAAAGCCAGTACTCACCTACAGTGTCAACAGTACACTCAATTGACAGTGGATACACTTCACCCACTGAGGTTTACAATAAATGTCCCCAAGTCTCACCTTCAGCCTCTCCAAATTCAACATTCTTTAGGGGCATTTCTCAACACACATTTAGGACTAGATTCTCCCAATCTTGCTCGAGTTCAGAACTTGCAGGCAACTCTACCACAGTTCCAACTAAACAAAACTCTCACAGTTCGGATTGTCATGCTTCTGTTAGAAACGAGGGCCTCTTGCTTTGTAATAGTTCCCCAATCGAGGTTGCACATGCTCCCCCGTGCTGCAATTTCTAGCTTGCCAGTGGCTTCTATCACTGCGTCACCTCGAAGAACTAGTGTTGGTAGACCACCCCACTCACAGTTCTCTGCAATGGTGGAACACCACCAACATGCTGCAGTGGCGAGCTTTTTTGGACGATGTTCCTCACCTCACTCTTACTACAGACTCATCAGAGACTGGTTTGGGTGCCCATTTACTAGACCTCAGAGTACAAGGTTTGTGGGATGCCAGGCATCAATCCTACAGATCAATAACTTGGAGCTTCAGGCGATCTTCTTAACACTAAAGGTTTTCCTTCCTTTCCTATCTCAGAAGGTTGTCCTAGTCTGGACTGACGATATGACAGCCATGTATTATTTACAAAAACAGGGGGGACACTGGTTTTTCAACTGTCACAGCTGTCTCAGACCATATGGAACTGGGTTCTTCACCATCACATTCATCTCTCTGCGAAATATCTGCCAGGATCAGACAACGATTTTGCAGATCTGCTCACCAGGATGCAGCAACAGACCCACGCGTGAGAACTCTACCCACAAGTCCTCCTTCCCTACTTTCAAAAGTGGGGCTTTCCTCAAATAGATCTTTTTACTACAGCCGAAAACACAAAAGGCCCAAACTTCGGCTCCAGGTACCCACACCCTCTATCTAAGGACAATGCAGTAGGGATAAGTTGGTCATAGATATTTGCCTATGCTTTTCTAACTCTCCCTCTCATTCCATTTTTGGTTCAGAGACTCGGGCAAACCTCTCTCACCATGATACTAGTAGCTCCCACTTGGGTGGGTCAGCCCTGGTTCACTACACTACTAGATCTCTCAGTAGTTCCATATGACAGTTTCCTCAAACAGGTTGGACCTTCTCACTCAGAATCAAGGACAAATCAGACACCCAGACTCAAACTCAATTTAGCAGTTTGGCTCCTGAGATCATAGAGTCCGGCTATCATAATTTACCACAAGAATGTATTAGCATTTTTAAGCAAGCCTGTGAACCCACTACTAGAGCATGTTACTCCAGTATTGGAACTTTCATAGATTTACATGCTTAAATCATTCCCTGTCGTCGAGATGGGTATGTCGTCGAAATAGCAATGCAATGATAAACATAGACCAAAAAGGCCCCAAGCCATTTCTTTTTGTAACATATCACAGTATTTTAAAAAAAGATACCAAAATTAGGTTTCAACCAATCAGGTTGCCCTGCCTTTAGAACACCCCTGTGAAAATTTCAGTTCCCTCAGATTTTCTACTGCACGCCATGTTGGGAGTCTTCCCTGAGCTCTGCTCAGTTACCTTAGTTCTACACTTTTTCTAGGATTAAAACCCCATTATTGCTTCATAGAATATATAGATTGCACTTTAATATCTACTTGGGTCTGTATTTCTGCCTTTTTTTTAAAATTCCGACTTAGTCATGTCAGATAAGGAAAAGAAGGGCCTTTTCAGAGCCAGAGGTACCTGTGCTAGGAAGAGGCTCCATGTAGAAGGCCCACTTCAGGAATGTATATATTTCCTTTATCCACATCATAAGGCCAATGATTGTAAGGTATGTCCTAACTTTTCTACCAAGACTTGTGAGGAGAGGCTGCTAATATGGCTACTGAAGCTTAAAACGAGAAAAGAGCCAGTATCCAGTGATGACACTGAGGATTCATCATCCTCCAGAAGGTCTCATAAAAGAGAGAGGTCATCCGATTCTCACTCCTCTCTAGAGCAACTTAAAAAGCTTAAAAAAAGACCACTCATGGGTCTTACAGGGATCACAGTTCTTCAAAACCTTCACCACCTACTAAGATACAGCTTTCTTTCAAAAAACCCTCTTCAGTACCCACTGAAAAAACGTCGACTAGCATCTCCCTGTCAACGAGAACTTTGTTGTTGGGGAAAACATGCACAGCTTCGACTGCTGCGTCTGATACTGAGACTACGTTTGTTGTGCCGCTGTCTGCTTAAACTACGACATCCTCGATGACTATCCTAGTCTCTAGACCGTCGACTCTGAAAATGTTCATGACTTTGTTGTTGCTGAAGACCACTCCAGTGATTACAGCGACTAAGTTCCATCGGCAGAAATGCTTTGCCTCATCGACGCTCAAACCCTGGTAGCCAACAAAAGAAACAAGCATTTGCAATGCAATAGGTCTCGCATTCACACGATTTTGAGCTATTGGCATTGTAAATGACAATGCCTTCTATTTATGTTTTGGGTTTTAAAACATAAATACAAGGCATTGTTATTTACAATACTAATAGCTTAAAAAATGCAATGAATCTCACCATCTATACCAACAGAAGGGGCGCTTTAGTTGTACCAGGTCAAAGAGCAAACACTCCAAATGACGCAGATGAAAGCACCTTAGAATACTGAACGGACAGCAACTTTACCTGAAAGCAGACATCGTTTGTTACTAAATGAAGGGACCCGTGCACCGGCGGTATTTCATCTGAATGGAAGAAACAGGAGTTGTCAATAAAACGCACAAACAGCAGCTGTTCTTCACACAGTTATGCTGCTGCTTTTATTGCCAGCGCTGGCAGGGGCAATAGGTGGTGCAATGTGCAGTGGTCTCCTGACGAGGGCCCTGACACTTATTGTTTTTACAAATTAAGCACTGTGCACGCATATGAAGCATGAAAGTAGAGTCAGCCCTGCTGGATTCGGCCAGCGAGCGACCTCCAAGTTGCATACAGAAACAAGGAAAGTTTTTCCTGCTCTATTGTTATTTGTCAAACAACTATCGACCGACTGCAATGTCCAGAAAGACCCTGTTTGACGTCACAGCTCTTAATGACATTACTAGGTGTTTTGGGAGTTAACGACACAATCTCAATCATTAGCTTTGGTCTACAACAGTGTCGTTTCTGACGGAAATATGTCTGAATGACAAGACCGCTGATAAAACAATGCTGAAGGCCATAAAATCTTAACACAATTCAGTAGATAATATTAAGTTTAATACCATTTAAAAGACACCTAAGACTACTACGTCGGCAACTTACAACACTGTTTACCGGCGCCGTATGAAAAGCTAGCTGAACGAGCAAAAACGAGTCTGCGAAGACTAACTAAATTCAGAAAACTATTTGGTTTAAACAGAAGTAAAATGTAAACAAGTCATTTTGTTATTCTGATGGACTCCAGACCGCAATCCTTGGTGCTGAGAGCAGTCTGCACACAAATCCTGGTGCAATGGTCAGCCTGTGTGCGAGTCCCTGTAGTGGGAGCCTACGGGCTGCATGTGCACAAATGCTGGTGACGAGACCTCCTGTGCACAAGGTCTTTTGTCGATTTGAGGGCGTCCGCACCAGTGTCCCTGTTGATGAGAACAACCTGTATGAAAGCCTGGTGCCAAGGTCAGCTTGTGCAAAAGTGCTCGTGCTGTTATTTGACTTTACACAACCCGGTAGACAGATGGGATCCCGGGCACAGGTTCTGTGCTGAGGCAGCCCGTCCTGGAGGCTGCAGACCCGCAGGAGACAGACACAGACTGTTCCTCTGTGTAGCGTCCTCTCCTCTCAGCCTGCCTCTTCCAGCTCGCACTGAGCTCTGTGCCTGAAACTAATTTTTTGAAGCTGAAAAAATGCTAACACAGGAAGTGGAGAAAGGCAGTCTCCGGGAGATTAATGCGAAACAGTAAACCAAGTTGTCGGAGGGGCGGGGGATTAGGAAACGGCTCGCTCTCCCAGGGAGACTTTGACCAAGTGAGACAGGGGTCCCAGCTCTGCAATGACCCACACGAACCCTGCATCTGCGCACCCGCGCTTTACTTGTCAGAGTCAAAAAGGCACCGGCCATTTGTGATTCTCACGCAGACCGCCCTTTAGATTTGCTCGCCTCGAATGCACCGCGGGTTGTATTTCTTGCAACACCAAAGAGACATTAAATAGACAAGACGTGCGCGTGCACTGCTGAAAACGAAACCTGTCGTGGGGCGGGACTTCCGTCTTCTGCGAGAAACCCGCGCCCGCGGAGTGGCTGGCCAGAGAGAAGCAGTGGTTACGAGGGGATCCCATGCCCGAGGGAGACCCCCGAGGTGGCGGCAGAAGTCCTGAGTGGCGCAGATGCGGTGAGTGGGGCTTGGGGGGAGGAGGGGAGATTGGGGGGAAGGGGGAGTTGTCTCTGTGCGCTTGTGTGTGTGTGTGCGCTCGTGTGTGTGCGCGCGCGCGCGGTGGCAGGGGGGTGGTGTGTGTGTCTGTGTATGTGCGCTCGTGCGTGTGTGTGTCTCTGTGTGTGCGCTCGTGTGTGTGCGCGCTCGTGTGTGTCTGCTTACAAGGAGCTAAAAGCGAGACAGGAGATGGTGAACACGTGCGCGACCTGATCCGATTCCTGAAGCTGCGCGTGCCCATCTCTTGTCTCCCTTAGCTCCTTGTAAGCAGAACCGCCGACAACAGGCCTCGCTGCGACATCACTTCGCGATGCGTCGCAGGTGCAAGACCTAAAAAGGGGGAAAAATTAAAAACATGACAAAATAAGGTATTCAACCCCTGAGCACACCTCCCCAAGCAAGGTGTCACCATTGCTGCCAACCCACCTGTTGGAAGAGGAGGCCTCCGATGACGACGGTCCCTTTACGATTTGCAGACAGCCCATCGCAACTCCATGTCAAGTGCCAGGAAGATGATTACAATGAAGAATAATATGAGGAACAGGCATATTACGCTTCTCACGGGCAATGTCACCAACACCCCCAGGAAGAAATGGTATGCTTACCTTCCTCATTGGTGACTGACTTGTACTATATGCTCACAGATTGCAAAAGGCGTTTCCCTCCCAACTTCTACAATCACCGCACCAGTTGCCCCACCTGCAAACTCTCCACTCATGCAACTTTCTACTCCGCAGCAAAGGATTTTATTGATGCCTACGTCAGAAAGACATTCTTCGGAAGTAACTATTCGCAAAGACCCTGCAACTTCTGACGAGGAAAAAGAGAAGGGTGAGCCTGGCGACACCCATGCAGAATGGGATGATTTGATACCTACGCCATCATCTCCCTTGCCAACTCCTGTGGATTGTCCTCCTGGGGACATTTGGGGTTTTTATAACCTGCTTGAAAGTGCGGCAAAGAGATTAGACTTGCCCAAGCCAACTAAGCAGACATTGCTTTTTTTCAGATTTTTAAGGAGCCGTTTAGAGAGAGTGTAAGAGCGATGACCATTGTGAGCCACATATGAGAAGAGGGCTTAAGTCATGAAGACTCCAGCCACTGTTACTGCAGTCTTCTCAACCTAGATACAAAATAAAAAGCCACAGAGGTTGCTCCTGCACGTTTGACCGGCCACTCAAAGGCGTGCTTTGTCATTACGCAGGAAACTCAGAGAACCCATCTGTACCAATTACTGCACCTCCTGACAAGGAAGGTAGGCACGTTGATAATATTGGGAGGACATTTTCATCCATGTCGGCGCTTAGGAATAGAAGGTGAGGCTTTGGCGTGGTTGGAGAGCTTTCTGTCCGGGCGTTCCCAAGAGGTTAGGCTGGGCTCCCACAAATCCACCCATAGGGAGCTCAATAAGGGAGTGCCACAGGGCTCTTGTCTGAGCCCCACACTCTTCAACATATATGTGGCCCCCCTTGCCAACCTAGCAAGACCTTTCGGGTTCACCCCCGTGTCGTACGCTGACGACACCCAACTCCTTTTTCCTTTTAAAAACCTTACACCTGCAATAAAAAAATATTTTGCAGATGGCATGAGAGCCATTGCAGACTGGATGTCATCAAACTGTCTGCAGTGTAATGTCGGGAAAACCGAAGTTATGTTGTTTGGCCAAGCGACAGCACTTTGGTCATCGGACTGGTGGCCCCAAGAACTGGGTCCTGTCCCCACTCCCAATAGCAAGGTTAAAAACCTAGGAGTACTATTTGACCAACAACTTACCTTCAAGGATCATATTAATCAAGTAGCTGGCACCTGTTTCCGGGCTATCGGGATGTTAAGACGTGTTTTCCCCTATCTACCGGACCACCATAGAAAAACTCTGGTGCAGGCTCTGGTTATCAGTAGGGTAGACTACTGCAATGGTTTGCTCCTGGGAGCCAACGAGGAGCAAATCAAGAAATTGCAGGTTATTCAAAATACCGCAGCAAGGATTATCATGAATGTCCCACCAAGGACACCATCCTGCCCCCTACTGACTCATCTGCACTGGCTTCCGGTAAAGAAGCGAGTTCAGTTCAAGACCCTATGTACTATACACAAGAGCCTAACAGGGATGGGCCCCAAGTATTTTACTGACATCTTTCAGCCCTATATCCCAGGACGCTCTTTGCGTTCCAGCAATCAGCATCTACTGAAGGTACCTAGAGTTAAGAAAGCCAGGCAAGGTGGTCGTGCACTGGCTCACACCGGACCCACATTATGGAACAAACTGCCGCCGGAACTAAGGTCTATCACCAACCACATGATGTTTAGAAGAAATCTAAAAACTTACTTGTTCTCTAGCAACTGATGGTCATATTACATCTGGCTACACTTTTTATTCTCACCTCCATCTGCAGTTATAGCGCGGAGATACCCCTTCGGGGGTCTAGTCTGGCGCTTTATAAGCATATAAAATAAATAAATAAATAAATACAGTTAGGGCAGCAAATTCCCTTGCTGTTATTGGACAATATGATTGCCAAATGTGGTCCGGTATTGCCCTGTATCCTGACCAGCTCCGGGAGAATGTTAAACGGGAGGTCAAAAAGGTTTTTCAGGAAGGAGAACACACATCATCAGAGGTGATTGACTGTACAATGGATACTGCCACCACTGCATTTAGACAACTTGCGGGTGATGCTGTGCTACAAAGGAAGGGCATGCTCACAGTTGCCTCGTTTAGGCCAGAGGTCCAAAACCAAATACTAGATCTCCCTTTCAATGTCGAAACCCTTTTCGGCAAGCATGTTGACGAAGTGCTGCAAGCAATTAAGACAGACACAGATGCAGCTAAGTCGTTAGGCACGCTTCAATGTAGAAAGGGGCCCTTTCGGGGTGCCCGAGGAATGGGTCTCTCCTCCTACAGAGGAGGTTATCAGCAATATTGTTACCCCTTGTGAGAGGCTGGCCTGGTTTGTGTTGTACACTTACGTAAGTGTACACCTTGCACCAGTCCAGACAACCCTTATCGTGATTTAAGAGGTGTCAACCTAGAAAGCTCCGTAAGTGAGCAGCGTTCAGGCTTAGTCCAGAAGGAGTGTGAAGCAGCCTGTTTTACCAGAATGCAATCTTATAGTATAGATTAAGTGAAAAGAACCACACCAAGTATTTATAACAAATATGTATTTATTGTAGAGTACTCGCTAGTATGTTCAAATATCTCCAACACGGAGATAAGTACAATGCACACAATATTTGAGTTAGAAACACAATAAATAGCACAATATACACAGTGGAAACCAAGGGGGGGACCGAATCATATGTTAAGAAAGTAATATAAGAACCACAACTCAGATCAAGACAGTGTCAAGAGGACATAGAATTTCTGGTGACCCACAAACCACCCAAGATAAGTAGATAGGCACCCCACGGAGAGCGTGTGCAGTGTGGGAACACCACTGCTTGCTCCATACAAATCTATGTGCAAGGCACAGTTTAATTTTTAAAGATTAGGGACCCTTCCCAGAGGACCCTGAGGAAACCCCTTGGAAGACAGAAGGTTGGGAGCCACCCCACCCATGAAGACCCTAGTACCCACGTTACCTATACCAGGGACGCCGGATGCATGCGGTGAAGTGGTGTCGGAAACCGCCGTCGAACCCAATGAAGAACTTCAGGAAAGTGCTGCTGCTGGAAGAGTAGAAAGTGTCTATGGGAATCCAAACATGGATTCTTGAAGAAGAATCCCTGTAAGCAGAGGGGACAGAGTCTGTTACTCAGGAGTGCTCAGGAAACTTGGAAGACTAATGCCCTCCGATGTGGGGTGCTTCAGGGAAGATGACGACCTTGACTCTGCAGCTATGAGGACCAGGCGACTGATGAAGACTAGGAGCCGTGCACGAGCTGTTCTACGAAGTATGTTGAGTGCTGAGGGGTCGGTGTCTGGCGGGAGCACCAATAAGCCTTGGCAAAAGCAAGCCACGCAGGAATCACCAAAGGCATGGGGGTCAGGGCAGACCCTAAGCAAACAGGGGGGTCCAAGAGAAGCAAAGGTGACTTTCAAATGGACCCACAGGCCAGATATGCAGGAGTCGAGAAAGAACCTCAAGCAGCTCGTCAAAAGATGCAGGCCACAATGCACACAATGCGGTGTGGCTGAATATTCTAGTCACAGGAGATGCTCAAGGTTGGGGCTACTTGGAGCCTGAAAATCTTCTTGGAAAGAAGTTACCAAGCCTTTGCAACTGCAAGTTGACATGGTGTACAGGGGTCCAGTTATTGCAACCCCCATGAGGAATACTGGCCCCAAACTCGATGAGAGGTTGGAGCAGACCGTGGGAGCTGTGGAAAAACACCACCTGTGTTGCAGAGCTGTTCAGAGGAGCTCAGGATCAGGATTAGTTGCGGTGCCTGCGAATGCAGGGGAGTGACTCCTTCACTCCAAGGGAGATTTCTTCAGGTGTCTTTGATGCTTCACAGGCCTTGGAAGGTTCCTGTATGATGCACAGGCACAGACGATGCAGCAAACTGAAAGGGAGAAGTCAAGCCCAAACGGAGACCAGCGTGCCCAGACGGTCGAAGTGCAGTGGTGTCTGATCTGAATCTTATCCCACAACAAATCTAGGGACCTACACCCAGGTAAGCCCTTAAGTACCCTAGGGAGAGGTTGGGCAAATGATTCAGGGGACCCTCCTAGGGGGAGGGCCTGGACAGGGGGGTAGGTTACTCCCATGTCCTTTGTCCAGTGTAGCCAGAGAGAGCCAACGGCACCCAGGACTGGTTTGAACTGGACTATGCACAGGGACACCAAATGTGTCCCTCATGCAGACTTCTGGTGCTGGCAAGCGCACCCACTTGATCCCAATACACTAAATCGAGTCTGGGAGGTGGTGACACCTCTCTGTGACAGGATGCCTATTGTTTTGCCTTACCCTACTCGAGCTTGTCTCAGCAGCAGGAGGACAGAAATGTGTCTCTGCTCGGCAGCAACCATTTTGTGCTGTCCGTGGCTCAAAGGTTGGCACCTTGAACAACGAGATCCTAACGGAGGGCTCTTCCAGTGCTTGGAATCATACCTCCCACACAGTGATTCTAACATGTTCGATACCAAACATGATAGGATTCGTTGCAGCCGTTTTTAGGTCGAGGGACCTATAAGCTGCGAAGCAGCTTCCGGTCCGGAGAATTAATGTTACTTAGTAGGGCTTCAGAACCCGCCTCCCTGCTCTGTCTCTCCACCATTGGCTGGCTTCCTAAACTAAGGCCAGCCATTGGAGGAGAGAGCCGTCCCTCCAAAGAAGCCCCGTCTTTTTCGGATTTGGGGGCGTAAGTTTTGCTGTTCTTTAGACAGTGACGTCGTCCGTCACTCAACACAGCAAAACACGCCTCAAATCCGAAAAATGTCGTAAGCTTTGTGGCAGCCATTGTTGCCCAGCCGGCGCCGCGTAAGGTGATGCTACTGCTTTCCACCCACACTAGAGCCGCTTCCTCTGCTCTGACGTGGACACGGGCAGTCAGGTAAGTTTTCTTTTTTTTTAATGTATTTTTTAACCCCCCTCGCCAGTCCCTTCCCCCCGCGTGTCCCGTCCCCCTGCGCGAGTCTTGTCCCCACTGCGAGTTGTAAGAAAAGTTCGCCCATTTAAGGTGGTGGCGATGAGGGGCGCTGCACTCAAAGTGGTGGCTGGCGCTGCTTTTCCAGCAGCCGCGCTCCGGAGGCTGCGTCTCGTCAAGCACAGGAAGTGTCAGCTGGTGGAGCCGCAGGACTCGGAGACGGTGCCCCTGGCAGCAGACTGGCCTCGGAGCTGCCATGGCCGGGACGCACAAGGAGATGTCGGACGACAGGTAAGGTTCACTTCACAGACAACAGCCGTTCCCTCCACGAGGGCCCTGACGTCGGCCGGGGCCGCTACAGGTGGGACAGCTCATGGCCGCTATTGAAAGCCTGCTGTAAGCATTACTGGATGTCACTTGAATCCGGTTGCGACGGGTCATACCGCCCAGCTCTGATGTAGTAGTCAGCCGCACTCTGCATTCTGGTACTTGTAGTTCCGGTTGTACTATTGGCAGTGTAATACACGCGTGCAAACTGCTATTGACTGAAAAGGGCAGGACTGATTCATGGTAGCTCACAACATGGGCCCACCTGTCAGGTGTGAGCGCCTCCCATGAACACAAAGCGTTGTCCACCACAGAGGTTCGATGTGACTGGGGATACTTCCAGAATACTCTGTCTGGATTGGCAGTGGTAGCTGTGGCACACTATTCGCCTAACATACAAAACACGACCATGTGCAGGAGGTAGTTGTGTTTGTTTACGCGATGGTGGATGACTGGAATTATCATGGGGCTCCATCAAATGGTTTATCCATAACATATACTTTAAGTCCCGCTTTACGAGCAGAATCTGTTCACGTAGTTAACATTTTATCAGGTAGCTTGCCATGTTAATGTTTCACATATCACTCCTTTACACCTTTGTTACAAACCTTACTATCTTATAAGAAAACCTGTTTCTAAAATGCGCACCTTTGTTCACCCTTGTTCCTCAATATTGCTTGTTTGAGATTGCTTTTGTGGACAGATGCCGAACTTGCTAGACGTTGCTTATTATAATCCAAACATAAGCAACTAATTTCTTTCTCCAAAATGGCCAAAAGACAGCATGTTCGTTGTATCCAAAACACATTTATCAGAAGGCATTTAGGTTGGAGAATCGTAGAACTGCACAAATGTGTTGACTGCTTTGGAGACCATAATCCCATAGAGCCATAAAATACACTTGTCAGAAATCCAAACACTGGCTCTTCCTGTCCCCAAATTGGCAGGGTATGCCCAGACGTGGGTCCCTTTCTCACTTTGCCACAGGATTCAAGCTAGCCTGGCTGATGAGGGCTGTTAGCCCGAAACTGGTCCTAGGATGCTTCTTTCCGTTTCAGGGAAGACCTAGCTTGGCAGTTCGAGCTGGACTGTTCCCAGAAGACACAGGGTCAAGACTGATTTGCATATA
The DNA here is from genome assembly GCF_964261635.1 of Lissotriton helveticus. NCBI lineage: Eukaryota > Metazoa > Chordata > Amphibia > Caudata > Salamandridae > Lissotriton > Lissotriton helveticus. Next base: position 1,986,121,456 of record NC_136065.1, read on the forward strand.
GCTGTATCTGAAGTGTGGTGGCGAAGTGAGCTAAAGAACAATGATGGATTCAACCCAGATCTGTGACTGGGGGTGAGTGTCTAAAAAGTTTCAGTGCTCCTTCCATCATCTCCTTGTGTTTGCCCTGTGATCATACCTGTTTTTTCACTATTTTTTAAAACTGGACCACAGAGCCGTTAATCGTTGTGTGAAGGTGTGCTGTGATTTCATGCCATGGCTCAGAAAATGATGTCAAGTAGTCAGTAAGATGGGTTGAGCACTGCTGCAAAGATGTGTGTAGGTCAGCAGCATTAATCCCAGGTGAGCAATTGTACGAAATTGTATTGTTTGGGGTGGGAGACTACCCACCTCAAGTAATAGTCACAACCCTTGTTAGGGTAAATGCTCAAAGTCACTAAATTACCTTGAGCTCAACCCCCTGGTAGCTATGGCACAGAGCAGGCAAGCTTAACTTGGGGCAATGTGTGAAGTATTTATACAGTATCATAACAGTAATAAAGTCAAAATGCAAAACAACTGAAATCTCAAAATGAACTAGACAAATAGAGTAAAATGTAATAAGCAAAATGTCATAAAATTGAAAAAAATCCAACAAGGACCGGAGGAATGACCTAGGTGCAGTTTAATGGCGACCGCAATGTAGCGTGGGTCAGATGCACCAACCACGTTCATCTTGATTAAAGATTTTACCTTCTGAATTTAGTCCATTAAGTCCACCACAGGCGTACACTTCTAAGGACCCACAGGACCTTAGGGAAGGCACCTAGAGACTCCCAGGGTGTTAGGCAGAGGCCAAACAACAGGGTCCAGTTCCAGTTGTCACTGGTCAGCTGGGCAGTTGAAGGCAAAGGTTTCCTGTAGCTTATTGTGTCCCTGTAGCTTGAACAGGAAGTCAGCCTTAGGATCCTTGAGGTCCACTTCTTAGTCCTGGGTACAAAACAGAGCATGTCCAGTCCTTGCAGGATCTCTTCAGGTCTCAGACAGCAGGTTCAGGCCTCTCCTGATTATCCAGGGTGCTCTGAAGTGGGTGCCTTGAGAAGCCACATTTATGCCTGGCACAAGCTACTGGGTTGGAATGACTCCTGGGCATGCCCAAACCAATGGGCTAAAAGTTCCTGGGGCCAACTCAACCAACTTCGGGCATTTTCAAGCTAGCACAAGTCTCTTGATACACTAAACTTAGGCTCTGGGGGATGGATGTGTGGGGAGTGTATTGTTTTGGCATCCTGTTTCCTCCCTTTGGAAGTACACGCCAAATGTTATATGCAAAATGAGTCAATATGCACTGCCTCCTTCCTCAGGCTGAGGCGATGCATACAGAGCCCGTTCTATCAGACTGTGGATATTATCAGGTTATATTGTGACCGGGAGCTTGTCTACTGCCTCGTTCCCTCTGACACTGCGGCTCCTTGCTACAAAGCCTGGCATCGGTTGCTCTTGCTTCCGTGGAAAATCTGCCCTGGGTTCTTGAAACTCGTTATTGGGACTATTCTTAACTCGATGTGTCAATTCTCTACACGCCACAACAAGCACTCCCAGCTAGTAGCCTTTAAAAAACGGGCTCCATTCCTTTCTATCACACTGTTGGCTTCGCTCCACAGGCAATTCTTGTCTCAGGCATATATTATTTAGTCCTGATGATGTTCCCTTGATTTTCAAAAGGGATCACAACTTCGTCGACCTGTAGTACCATGACTAATACAATGCCCTATTTCTGTTAATTCAATAGCGTTGGTACCTGAAAAGATGTGAAAGTAATTTTTGATTTTAGTCACTTTTTTCAATGTCTGAGTTGTATTACCCAACTTGTATGGTGTCTCGTGTGTTCTCCACTTTAATTGTTTTTGTTTCAATTTCACTCTTTTTCAAATTGATTATATTTTGTTATAACTTCCTTCAATCAATGGTGTCATAGAAACTATTTGCCTTCTATGTGTATCTATAGCACATGACTGGATTACGGGAGGACTAGACGCTCTTATTCCAGCGAAATGGACGAAAGGGCGCAGCTTGCCATCCAACCCATGGTACAATGACATCCTCAAAGCCACGCGTAAAGACTGCAAAAAAGCTGAGCGTCTCTGGAGAAGGGAATACAACAATGAAGATAAAATCAATTATCTATCGAAACAAAAAATATACCACAAAGCCATCCGTGCCGCACGAACCGCCTTCTATGCAGATAAAATTAACTCGAGCCCTACCCCTGCCAAAGTAGTTTTTAAATTGGTCCAAGAACTGCAGAGCTGCAAATCTCCCCCCCCCCCAGTATCTCCTCTGCGCAACAATGCGAGGATCTCGCCACGTTCTTTGTTGACAAAGTTCAAAAGATTTACAGATTCTTCCCTCAGCACTCCCCCAAATTTATTAAAGTCACCAATCCCCCCCTCAACTGTACTATCCTGACCCACATCCCAGAAATCTCTTTCGACCACCTCACCAAATTGTGCCGGAAAGTCAAAACTGGCTCCCCGTCAGACCCCATGCGCCCCGCCCAATTCTTGGAATCACGTAACTTTTTTTTGCCTTCCCTGGCCTCTATTCTGAATCTCTCCTTCTCCTCAGCTAGTGTACCATCTGCCTGGAAGCAAGCGTGGGTTTCACCCATCATCAAGAAACCCACCCTAGATCCATCTAAACCGGAAAATTTCCGACCGATCTCACTGCTTCCATGGCTGTCCAAACTCGCAGAGGCCCACGCTAATAGCGTCCTGTCCCAACATATGGTCCAAAATAACATCCTGGACCCGTCTCAAAATGGGTTCAGACCGGGCCATAGCACGGAGTCTGCTCTCCTGGCCACTACCGAGTACCTTCGGACGATTTTAGATGCCGGTCAGAGTGCTGCGCTGATTCTTGTCGACCTCAGCGCGGCCTTTGATACGGTATCCCACGACATCCTTCTTAATCGTCTGGAGACATTTGGAGTATCTGGCCTTGCTTTAGAGTGGTTCCGTTCTTTCCTCAAGGACAGAACCTTTCGGGTCTCAGCACCCCCCTTCTTATCTAAACCACATCCCATTGCACAGTGAGGTCCTGCAGGGCTCTGCGTTGAGCCCATCCCTCTTCAATCTTTACGTCCAACCTCTTGCGGCAGTGGCCAAAGAGTGGGGCCTGACACTGGTGTCGTACGCTGACGACACACAGCTGGCCATCACTCTCACGGAAGGCCCCTCCATTTTGTCCTCAAGATTTAAAGATGGTCTCACTGCAGTAGCCCAATGGATGACGGACAACTGCTTACAGCTCAATGCTGGAAAAACAGAACTGCTACTCCTTGGTAAAAACATCAGCCATTGGAATGAGCACTGGTGGCCGTCTTCCTTAGGCACCACTCCACCTCCCAAAACCCTAGTTAAGAATCTAGGAGTTTGGATGGATGCCTCACTTAATTACCAGATCCATACCAAAAAAGTAGCTGGCACCTGTGTTGGCTTGTTGAGGAGTCTTAGCCACATACTTGGATACTTTGACGCGAAGGTCCGTCAACTTATTATTCAAGCAACAATCCTCTCGCGCTTGGACTATGCCAACGTACTCCTCCTAGGCGCCAACAAAGGAGAGATAGCACGACTGCAACGCGTGCAAAACTCTGCGGCCAGAGGCTTAGTCGGCCTGCCTCGCAGATGCTCGGACAGAGCCACAATTCGCAAACTGCACTGGCTACCCGTTGAATCCAGAATTAAGTTCAAAACCCTCACCATGACCTTTAAAATCCTCAAACTAGGAAGTCCAACACTGCTACGACCTCTTTTTAATCCTTATGCTCCGTCACGTAACTTGCGATCCTCTAACCAGCACCTTGTGTGCGTTCCTCCCATAAAACTTTGCCGCATGGGCGGCCGCTCCTTTAGGGTTTTGGGAGCCAAGCTCTGGAACGCTCTACCACAAAATATCCGCTCCTTAGAAAGTCTACCTGCCTTCCGAAAAGCCATTAAAACGCACCTATTCCCCCCCCCCCCTAATTCACCTCTTTTCTTTCTACTCTCAGGCTAGGGTATGTGGTTTCTCTAGCGCTGGGACGCCTCTTCGCTGGGGCAGCTGTTTTGCGCTTTACCAAACTATAGAATAGAATAGAATAAAAGGGACCGCCTGTTGCTCTATAATTAACTACACCCATGTTTCCTGACATACCTTTGAGTTCCCTTGTTTATGAACATCTACATGCGAATCTCAGCAGACCTGTCTTGCAGGATTTGGCACTAATTTCAAGACGGATGCTCACAGACCCACCCTCCCTATGCTATCAGGTTTAGAAAGATTATCTTTTCCCATTCGGGTCAGCCTATTAATTTCTTGGAGGCATTGCAGTCATTCACACCTATTCTAATGGTAATTATTGGCTGTCAGAAGTGTGGGAACAAATATAAATGAGCCCCCCAGAGGCTTTAGGCAAGGAAAATATAACTTTCTACAAATAGCCTTTCATTAATATTTATCAAAAATCTGATTTCATTGTTGAATTGGATTTTTCATAACTATTAAAATAGGGTTGACATAAATATTTCAAAGGAAGGTTTTGACCTTTCAAAATTCAAAATGGGTTATAGAGATAAGATGAATTTACAATTTTAACCTGCAACACCCAGGTGACAAATGGTTGGCCTGCACTCATGTTTGCTCAGACGGTGCTGTTGTGTGCTACATGGTATTGACACTCTTCACACGGTCACATCGGATGATGAGACATTTTTGCACGATGAACAGCCATGTGATTTGGAACACCTTACATGTAGCTTTCCAGGTCATGGGTGGTAGCTCTGCACTGTTGTAACTCAGTGCGGTGTTTTCAGCTTCCATGGGAGGCAGCATTAGGTACTTTTGGTGGTTCTGTTGGGGTTGTTAACTGTAGTTCCTGAGCTGCTTTGACAAAGTCAACTCTCAAAAGCCACGGCCAACCGTAATGGCTCATGCACAAACCCTATAGGATCACACTTTCAAAACATTACAAGTTTGCCAGGCCTTTGTAGGCCAGTGTACCTTCCTGTCTCTCTCCCACTCTCTCTCACTCTCACTCTCTCACTCTCACTCTCACACTCTCTCTCACTCTCTCACACTCTCTCACTCTCACACACACACACAAACACACACTCTCTCTCACAAACACACACTCTCTCTCACAAACACACACTCTCTCTCACAAACACACACTCTCTCTCACAAACACACACTCTCTCTCACAAACACACTCTCTCTCACAAACACACACTCTCTCTCACAAACACACACTCTCTCTCACAAACACACACTCTCTCTCACAAACACACACTCTCTCTCACAAACACACTCTCTCTCACAAACACACTCTCTCTCACAAACACACACTCTCTCACAAACACACACTCTCTCTCACACACACTCTCTCACACACTCTCTCTCACACACACTCTCTCACTCTCTCTCACTCTCTCTCACTCTCTCTCTCTCACTCTCTCTCACTCTCTCACACTCTCTCACACTCTCTCACTCTCTCTCACACACACTCTCTCTCACACACACTCTCTCTCTCACACACACTCTCTCACACACACACTTTCTCTCACACACACACACTCTACTACTCAACATTATTCACTCATAATTAGTCACTCTATACTACTCACTCTTTACTACTGAAACTAAAAATACACTTTGTATATGTAAGTGTGTGGCTGTGCATGTAAATGTGTGTGACTCTAGGACTATTTACTACTCACTCTCTCACTATTTAATACTCACTCTTTCACTTTGTACTACTCGCTCTCTAATACTCGCTTTCCTAATAACTCTCTCCTACTCACTATCAACTACTCACTCTACTACTTACTCTGTGTGTGGGTACTAATGCAATAGGTCTCGCATATGCAAGCTATTGGCAATATAAATGATAATGCCATTTATTTATGATTTTTAAAAAAAGAAATGTCATGAGCAATGTCAATAGCTCTACCTTTAATAATGCCGAGACCATTGCATTGTAAATGCTGTTGAGATGGTCATCGCATAATGATGCAATGCCCCTCTATATAGTATATGGCTGCTTCACTGACAACCCGGGAGAATGGACTCCGTAGGTTGCAGGGGTGTCCTCTCACTTAGAAGCAAGCACCCTCCCTTAAGTCTTGCTAAGGCCTGCTATAGGGTTGGCTTAAAGGTTTTAAGTGCAGTGACCCTTAGATATAGTAAACCTATATCTTTAGTAAGTGGTACATGCACCAACTTACATAGGCTGCAATGACAGGCCTGTAGTTCCATTTTGCGTGGTCTGCCATGGGTAGCATAATGCATGCTTCAGCCCATGGGGACCTCTGGGTACCTTAGTACCATATACTAGGGACTGATAAGGGTACACCAGTATCCAATCTGGAGTGTATCTAAGTATTGAACGCAACAATTTAAGGGAGAAAGCAGAGAGACTGGGGTCCTGATTAGCAGAATCCCTGGCAGACTAGTCCAAAAATAGCTTAGCAACGGTCAAAAAGTGGGGTTAACCTTGCAGAAGGATCCTACCTTCCTACACCGCTCATATACATCTTCCTCACAGCATTTTCTTCACCAATACTCTCAGCGCCAACCACCACAAGCAGCCCACAAGAGTTGCATGAAGAGGTAGCGCAGGACGCTAAGGAAACAACACAGGCTGTCACCAGTGATCATTTATAGGCTCCGGCTATTCCTCCTTTCTCATCACCCAATCTAGGAGGCAAAATATCCATCTATCTTCATCGCTGGCAAGATACAACTATAGACCAAGGGTTTCTAAATTGTATTCAATTTGCCAGACAATAGAATTTATTGAAACCCAACCGACCACCCCCACCTCAACCCTCCATTTCAAAGCATCTTTATCTTCTCAAGTTAGAGGTCATCTCAATGCTCAGGAAAGTGGCGATAGAAAGAGCTTCTGTATCACAGCGGGGAAAGGGTATTTATTCCGGTTTCTTTTTGGTTCGCATAAGCTCAAAGAATGGCGACTAATTCTGAACCTGAGAAATCTCAACACTTGTCTCCAAAAACAATCCTTCCAGATGGTAACATTGCAAAACATCCTATTGCTTCTGAATTAAGGGGATTATATGACAAACCTTGACCTTCAGGATGCAGATTTTCACCTCCCCATCCATCCTTCTCACAAGACGTTCCTACGATTCACAATAGGTGGGAGCTATAACCCGTTCAGGGTCCTTCCTTGTGGCCTGTAGTCTGCCCCCTGAATATTCACAAAGTGCTTAGCACTGGTGGCAGCTTTTTTGGGGAAATAAAAAACACCAGGTATTCCCATATATAGACAACTGGTTTGTCAAGGCACCACCCAGTCATGCAGCACAGGCATCAAAAGCTGCCTGTAGAACCCTGTTGGGCGAGCTGGGCCTTACAGTGAACCCAAGTAAATCGGTCTTAGACCCATCAAGGAAAATCTCTTTCCTGGAATGGAGCTTGATACCACGTTCAACACAGCGTATACGACAGCGGAGAGGCAATTGAAACTGAAGTCCCTGGCAGAATTTGTAGGAACAAAAGTCTGTCAATTCGCCCCTACAAATCCCTTTTGGGGATGTCCTCTTGCATTCTCTTAATTCTGTTCTGCCGTCTAAGCATGCGTCGGCTCCAGGAGGAATAGGATAAGCAGTGGCTACAGATCGCGAGGTCTTTCGACAATCTTGTCAAAATCACCCCATGTTTGATCAATGCCCAATCATGGTGGATGAAACTGGCAAATTGGTCAGTCGACCTGTCTTCCCTAAGTGTATCTTCACCCATGGTCGCAATCAATGCCTCCCTAGCAGGATGGGGAGTGTACTTTCAAGACCTGCAGGTCAGCGGCAGGTAGCAGAAGCCCCATCTGCAATTTTACATCAATCTGCTAGAGATCAAGGCAGTGCATCTAGCTTTTCAAGCTTTTCTTTCAAGGATATGGAATTCTGCAGTGCTCATCCAAACGGACAATATGACCACGATGCACTACATCAATAAACAGGACGGCACAAGGTCATGTCTCCTCTCTCGAGAGGCACAAAGTATCTGGGAATTGGTCGCTCCACCACGGGTTGCATCTGCGGGCAGAACATGTACCTGGAAAGCTGAACACAATAGCAGACACTCTCATCAGGCCATGAATGGGAACTGGATAAAAAAACTCAACAGCATTTTTCTTCAGTGGGGCAGGCCAAACCTTGACCTCTTTGAACCCCCACAGAACAAGAAATGCCACTTATGCACAGGGAGGCATCACAATCGGAGATCATGGGGGAATGCATTTTCAATGGCATGGTCCGACATCTTTGGTTAGGCCTTTCCCCCAGTACTCTTCTCCCAAGGGTCCTCATGAAGATGTAGGCCGAACCATGCAGAATGATCCTCATAGCCCGGCCTGGCCATGCCAGCATTTACAGAGCTCCTCCTCCTCTCAGAGAAACCTCACACCCAGTTGAAGCCGATAACATATTTTCTTACAATGTCTCAGGGGCAGGAGTCTCATCCGGATCCTAAGTCCCTTTACTTATCGGCCTGGCTCATTAGCACAATGAGTTCACCCATCTAACATTTCTTCAGAATGCCGAGAAATACTGTCCATAGCCCGTGCATAGAGTACTAACAAAACCTATTGCTTAAGTGGAATCGTTATTGCATATGGTGCCAGCAAGCTAATGTGCACCCATTCTCCTCTTCGCCTGAAGAGATTCTCCCTTATTTCCTGCACTTTGTCTGATCACGATTAGCTCACGCTTCCATCAAGGTCTACTTGGCAGCCATCTCCTGATCCAGGAGATTATTCACTTCACCCTCATTATGGTTTGATAGAACAGTTAAACAATTCCTCAAAGGATTGTTTTGAGTTTTTCCACCAATGAAAACTTCTCCACTCTGGCAGTTGAATATTGTGCTCTCACAGCTTATGAGATACCCTTTTGAACCCATTCACAGAGCGGATATAAAATTAATTTCCTGGAAGGTTGCTCTCCTCGTAGCTTTAACATCTGCCGAACGAGTTCGCAAAATTCATGCTCTCACCATTCAGGAACCTTACCTGCAATTTCGGGATGGGAGAGTGGTCTTAACACAAATCCAAAGTTCATTCCTAAAACCCCTTCAGACTTTCATCTTGATGAGCCTCTCATCCTCCAAACATTCTATTTTAAAATGTGCTTCATAATTGCTTTATAATCTTGCATGCCTATTTTAGTGTACTGTGGGGCTCCCATCTTGATGACAGGGAAGATTCAAGCATGGGAATCTATGGAGAATTTCAATACAGGAGAACTACAGTTACAGGTCAGTAACTTATTTTCTTATACTGCAAAATGGAAACATTTTGCTTCCTACTGCCAACCTAAACAGTTTGACCCCACGGTGAAAACCATGGTGCAAGACATTATTTGCTACCTACTTCGTCCGTAAAAGGCTAATTTAGGTAACATTTCCATTAGGTTACACCTTGCTGCAGTGGCTGCCTATCTCCACAATAGGCAACATCTCTCACTGTTCAAAATCCCAGTCATAAAGGCATTCATGGAAGGTCTTTAAAAAAAAAAATAAAAAAAAAGTAATTCCTTCTCGGGTTCCTCCAGAACCCTCTTGGTACCTTAACATTATTCTAACAAGACTGATGAGCTCTCCTTTTTTAGCCTCTTCACTCACGCCCCTTCAATTTCTGTCATACAAATTTGCATTTTTAGTTCCCAATACCACTCAGGCGTGTTAGTGAGTTCCAGTCTTTGACCTTATTTTTTATATAGCGCAAACTTTATTTTTTAAAACATTTTTGACTTTTCCAGTGTGAAATTATACAAGTATGTCTAAACGAGCAACACCCCCACCACCCCCTTCCCCCCGATCCCCCCACCTCCAGGACCCGGATATAGTCTCTTCTTTCCGATACATCAGCCAAGCCCTTCTCCCAAGTCCACATTGACACCAGCCCATTTCCTAACCCATTTCCGTTCAATGGAGACCAGAGACCCAAGCCCCCTTACCAAATCAGAGCCCTCCCTCCAGTCCATGATGACGGCGCCATTTACTCCACACCCTACCAAACTTCTTGGGGCACCCCCTCGCCTTATACGTGACTTGACTCTTTCGGCCGCCATATAGAGGTCCATACCCCTCCTCCACTCCTCCAGATGCGGTATGTCAGGTGCCCCCCATTTCCTGGCCACGTCTCTCTTGGCCAGCACCAGAAAAATCAGCAGGGGGCGAGCCAAATCCACATCATTCGTCATTCCCAGGAGGGCATGTTTGGGGTCTAATGGTAGGGTAGTCTCTAGCACACAGCTTTCCAAACTTTTTATGTTGGGGACACACTTTTTGGAGGTGCATCATTTTGGGACACAGTAAGGCAGTGTAGCGAACGTAGCGTAGCGAGCCCAAACTACCGAAGGGTGATGCTGGGGTGGGAGGTTCTCACTCACTCTGTCTCCCTCTCTCTCTCTCCCTCTCTTTCTGTAACTGTCTCCCTCCCCCTCTCTCTCCCTCACTCTCTCTCCTTGTGTCTCTGTCTCCCTCCCTCTGTCTCCCTCCCTCTGTCTCCCTCCCTCCGTCTCCCTCCCTCCGTCTCCCTCCCTCCGTCTCCCTCCCTCCGTCTCCCTCCCTCTGTCTCCCTCCCTCCGTCTCCCTCCCTCTGTCTCCCTCCCTCTGTCTCCCTCCCTCTGTCTCCCTCCCTCTGTCTCCCTCCCTCTGTCTCCCTCCCTCTGTCTCCCTCGCTCTGTCTCCCTCGCTCTGTCTCCCTCGCTCTGTCTCCCTCGCTCTGTCTCCCTCGCTCTGTCTCCCTCGCTCTGTCTCCCTCCCTCTGTCTCCCTCCCTCTGTCTCCCTCCCTCTGTCTCCCTCCCTCTGTCTCCCTCCCTCTGTCTCCCTCCCTCTGTCTCCCTCCCTCTGTCTCCCTCCCTCTGTCTCCCTCCCTCTGTCTCCCTCCCTCTGTCTCCCTCCCTCTGTCTCCCTCCCTCTGTCTCCCTCCCTCTGTCTCCCTCCCTCTGTCTCCATCTCCCCCTCTCTCTCCATCTCCCCCTCTCTCTCCATCTCCCCCTCTCTCTCCATCTCCCCCTCTCTCTCCATCTCCCGCTCTCTCTCCATCTCCCTCTCTCTCCATCTCCCTCTCTCTCCATCTCCCTCTCTCTCCATCTCCCTCCCTCTCCATCTCCTCCCTCTCTATCTCCTCCCTCTCTCCATCTCCCTCTCTCTCTCCATCTCCCTCTCTCTCTCTCCATCTCCCTCCCTCTCTCTCCCTCCCTCTCTCTCCCACTATCTCCCTCCCTCTCTCTCCCTCTCTCACTGTCTCCCTCCCTCTCTCTCCCTGTCTCCCTCCCTCTGTCTCCCTCCCTCTGTCTCCCTCTCCCTCCATCTCCTCCCTCTCCATCTCCTCCCTCTCCATCTCCTCCCTATCTCCCTCTCTCCATCTCCCTCTCTCTCTCCATCTACCTCTCTCGCTCCATCTCCCTCTCCATCTCCCTCTCTCTCTCCATCTCCCCCTCTCTCTCCATCTCCCCCTCTCTCTCCATCTCCCCCTCTCTCTCCATCTCCCCCTCTCTCTCTCCATCTCCCCCTCTCTCTCCATATCTCCCTCTCTCTCCATATCTCCCTCTCTCTCCATATCTCCCTCTCTCTCCATCTCCCTCTCTCTCCATCTCCCCCTCTCTCTCTCCATCTCCCCCTCTCTCTCCATATCTCCCTCTCTCTCCATATCTCCCTCTCTCTCCATATCTCCCTCTCTCTCCATCTCCCTCTCTCTCCATCTCCCTCTCTCTCTCCATCTCCCTCTCTCTCTCCATCTCCCTCTCTCTTTCCATCTCCCTCTCTCCCTCTCCCCCTCTCTCCTTCTCTCTCCATCTCCCTCTCTCTCCATCTCCCTCTCGCTCCATCTCCCTCTCGCTCCATCTCCCTCTCTCTCTCCATCTCCCTCTCTCTCCATCTCCCTCTCTCTCCATCTCCCTCTCTCTCCATCTCCCTCTCTCTCCATCTCCCTCTCTCTCCATCTCCCTCTCTCTTTCCATCTCCCTCTCTCCCTCTCCCCCTCTCTCCTTCTCTCTCCATCTCCCTCTCTCTCCATCTCCCTCTCGCTCCATCTCCCTCTCTCTCTCCATCTCCCTCTCTCTCCATCTCCCTCTCTCTCCATCTCCCTCTCTCTCCATCTCCCCCTCTCTCTCCATCTCCCCCTCTCTCTCCATCTCCCCCTCTCTCTCTCCATCTCCCTCTCTCTCTCCATCTCCCTCTCTCTCTCTCCATCTCCCTCCCTCTCTCTCCCTCCCTCTCTCTCCCACTATCTCCCTCCCTCTCTCTCCCTCTCTCACTGTCTCCCTCCCTCTCTCTCCCTGTCTCCCTCCCTCTGTCTCCCTCCCTCTGTCTCCCTCTCCCTCCATCTCCTCCCTCTCCATCTCCTCCCTCTCCATCTCCTCCCTATCTCCCTCTCTCCATCTCCCTCTCTCTCTCCATCTACCTCTCTCGCTCCATCTCCCTCTCCATCTCCCTCTCTCTCTCCATCTCCCCCTCTCTCTCCATCTCCCCCTCTCTCTCCATCTCCCCCTCTCTCTCTCCATCTCCCCCTCTCTCTCTCCATCTCCCCCTCTCTCTCTCCATCTCCCCCTCTCTCTCCATCTCCCTCTCTCTCCATATCTCCCTCTCTCTCCATATCTCCCTCTCTCTCTCCATCTCCCTCTCTCTCCATCTCCCCCTCTCTCTCCATCTCCCCCT